>NC_040893.2:20084313-20166813 GCF_900634795.4 Betta splendens | reverse complement strand
TCTACCCTGAGGAGTATCAGGCCTTCCAGGTGGGGCCGCACGGGCCCGTTGTGAAACAAGAAGCGTAACGTGATGCTTGACAGGAAACTGTAGCAGCTCGTTTGTTTGACCTTTGACCTCAGGTGTATGTGCAGAGCTACCACCAGGCGGTTGCTAAGCGACTGCAGGCCATCACCGACAACCAGCTGGAGACCACTGACATCTACTCACTGCTGGACTGGCTGCACAACATATACAGCAGGTACCGACCCGCACGGTTCTGCCGAGGACCGAGTTCTGACGGTCCCGTTTGAGAGTGTTTGTGCGTTTCAGAGACGTTCTGGGCACCGTGTGCATCACGAGCCCCTTCAGCCGCTCTCAGCTCAGCCCTCTGCTGCCGGCCGAGACCGTGGACCGGCTGGAGCTGGACTGCCTCAACTCTGTGAGGGTGAGACGCAGCCTCGCCCCCGAGCGCTTCCAGGAGATTCCATTGATGTTAGCGTTGGGAACGTTCAGTTCAGTTTGCTTCCTGTTTTCACAACTGAGGTTTCTTCTCGCCTTCAGGCCAAAGTGACCACGGAGCTGAGCCAGGTCCTGGACGAGGAGGAGAGGAGGTGGATGGAGACGCTGCACATCGAGGAGTATCACGTCACTCTGGCTAAGACTGTCATACAGGTAGACGTCAACCCCTGTTGCTATGGTTACTGTGGGTGGATCCGCCTCCATCTCATATCTGTGCTGCTGCAGACCCTGATCCCTGCTTACGTTCCTGTCAGGAGTTTGTTGTCATGTTTGCGTGTACTGTATGCGAGGCCTTGTGCCCGTTGAACCCGCCTCTGGCCGGTGATGGCCGGCATTGGCTCCAGCAGCGTGTAGCTGTTACCAGGACGACGTATTACAAAGAAAGTGAGTTTGCTGTGGTTTCAGAGGCTGCAGGTGGACCTGGAGCGTTCCGCCTCCGTCAGCAGGACTCTGGGCTCCAGAGTGGCTCAGTGCAGCCTCAACGGCCTGGCCGACTTCTTCTACAGGTACACTCACACATCAGTACTCGTCAGCGGTAGCAGACATTGGGTCCGGACTCGTCTCAGTGTCTTGCTGTAGTTTCCAGCGTAAAGTGGAGATGTTCCACGAAGGGATGCAGAGCGGCATGTTTGGAGACAACGAGGACGGATACGTGTCCAAAACCATCGCACTGGTCAACTGCTGCCCCCCGTTCAGGTAGGAGCGCCGAGCTGCTGCTGCGGCCGCGGTCGCTGACTCTGAGTCAGTGTTTGACCCGTACCGTGTGTGTGTGCAGAGGCTTTGTGCAGCGCTGCGCTCAGTGCGAGCCATCAGCCAGCGAGGACTCGCTGCGCAGAGCCAACAAAGCTCTGGATCACGTCGTGCAGCAGGGAGTCCGGGTCCTGTCGGAACGGCTGTACCTGCACATCCGGGTACGAACTACTAAACATCAAGCAACACGAAGGAAGTAGTAAAATCTGAGACTGACCGAAGTGTAGCTTTGCCTGTAATAGCATTTAATCAATCTCACTGTTACTCTGCGCTCCAGTCGTTCTTCGAGCGCCTGGTGAAGAGGAAGTGGCTCAGCAACTCTGAACCGTACGAACAGATCGAAGCTGTGATCAAGGAAGACTTCAAGAAGTACCGCAGAGTGGACAGCCCTCCGTACCAGGTACCGCCCGCGTCTCCCGGCTGCTTCTGCAGCAGCACAGGTGTCTCACTGTGACGCTCCACGTCTGTGTCAGCTGCTGGTGGCCGAGGTCCACCGGCGGGTGGTGATGGAGTACCTGCGCTCAGTCATGCGGGGCCGAATCATCTGCACCTCCACGAAGATGAGGAAGAGGATGGCCGGCCGGCTCAGAGACGAAGGCAAACAGATCAAAGCCCTCTTCAAAGACCTGGTGAGTGGACGCGCTCCAGCTCCTCTCATGCTCCTCTGGAACCTCACTCGACTAATTCCTGACTGTGTGTGTCAGGAGTCTCCGTCCAGCTGGTTGGACAGCTCCCTGTCTCACATCTCTGAGATCATCCAACTGGAGGACGTCCCGTCCATTCAGATGGAGGTGGGAGTTCTGGTCCGAGAGTTTCCAGACATCAGGTATGAAAATGTGACAAAGAGGAGAACGGGAGACATTAGAGGACAAAATGTTTCAATGATTCAAAAAGATTCCAAAAAACTTGAATGATCCCAGAGGGAAATCGATTTGCACACTGATCTCATTGATCGCTGTCACAGTTGGAGTTACACACAAAAAGGTATAGAGATTGAAAATAAGTATATAAATGTAATAAGTTTTATTATACATGTTATTGCATGGATGAGGATCAACCCTTCCAGACAGAGGAGGAGTTGTACAGGCTGATGCACCGGTAGGAAGGTTCTCCGCTGGCGTTCTGTGGAGAACCTAATACTGATCAGCTGTGGCTGAAGGTGCTCCTCTGTCCAGCCACACACTGTGTGGGGGTGGAGGTGTCGTCTATAGAGAGGAGCTGGACCAGCATCCTCCTCTCAGCTACAGCATGTAGGGGGTCCAGCTCCACCCCCAGAACAGAACCAGCACCAGAACCTGATCACTTTGTCCAGTCTGTTACTGTCTGCTACATTCATGCTGCTGCCCCTCATAGACTCAGAACATCCTCAGCTGGAGCTGCAGACGTTAAAGGATCTGAGCCTCCTCAGGAAGTGCATCAATTCAATTCAATTCAATTTTATTTATATAGCGCCAAATCACAACAAAGTTATTTCAAGGCACTTTACAAAGTAAGGTTTCTGCTCTGCTCTGAGCCTTCTTGTTCACAGCTGACGAGTTCTTTTTCCAGTCCAGTTTATTGTCAGTACACTCCCAGGTATTTGTACCTGGTCCAAGTACACTCCCAGGTATTTGTACCTGGTCCAAGTACACTCCAGGTACTTGTACTCGTTCACCACCTCCACCTCTTCCTTTTTAATAGTGAGAGCGGTGACAGCACTCACAGATTTCCTAAATTCAATCACCAGCTCCTTGGTTTTACCGATGTTCAGTTGGATGTGGTTCTGTCCACATGCCCACAAAGCTGTTCACCACTCCCTGATACTCTGTGACATCACCACCCTAGATATGTCCTACAATAGCAGAGTCATCAGAGAAGTTCTGTAGAACAGGACTCTGAGTTGTACCTGAAGTCTGAGGTGTAGAGGGTGAAGAGGAAGGAGACAGGACCGTCCCCTGTGGAGCTCCTGTGCTGCAGCCACTGTGTCAGACACACAGTTCTGCAGGCAGACGTACTGGGGGCGGTTGGTGAGCTGGTCCAGGATCCATGAGATCAGGGGGGGGTCCACCTGCATGTTCTTCAGTTTCTCTCCCAGCAGCGCAGGCTGGATAGTGTTAAATGCACTGGAGAAATCAAAGAACATGATCCTCACTGAGGCTTGTCCAGGTGGTTGCACGTGCGATGGAGCAGATGTATGATGGCGTCATCCACTCCTAGATGGGGTTGATATGCAAGGAGGGGGTCGACTGAGGGTTTGACTAGAGAACGTCCAGGATCAGCCTCTCAAAAGCCTCCATGATGTGAGAGGTCAGAGCCACTGGTCTGTAGTCGTTGAGGACTCTGGGACGTGGCGTCTTATTCACTGGCACAATGCATGACTTCTTCCACCCAAGAGGAACTCTCTCCAGCTGCAGGCTCAGGTTGAAGGTGTGTTGGAGGACACCACAACGCTGGGGAGCACAGACTTTCAGCACCCTTGGGCTGATTCCATCAGGTCCTGCAGCCTGTTGGATGCAGCTTGTTCATTGTGTGTGATGTGAACGGGCGTCTATCGTGAGCAGCGGGGGGTTCATGGGCCCAACCTGGAACCTGTTAAAGTCTCTCTTTTCTGTGCACTATTCAGGAAGAAGCATGTGTCAGCCATCCTAAACATCCGGGGGATGACTCGGCAGGCGCAGCGTCAGGAGATCCTCAACATCGTCAAAGACATCGAGTGCTGTGACGGCGGCTCGGCCCGACTGTCCCGGGACCGCGCCCTCTTCTCGGAGGTGCCGGTCACCTCGGAGGTCCACTGCCTGAATGTGGGCCTCAGCCGCATGGCGCTCACCGCCTCTTCCTGCCTCACGTCTCTGCGACCACGCCGACGCAAAGCCCGTGCACCCGTGCAGGAAAACGCCGACGAAGTCCTCTGAAGAGACGTCCTCAGGACGGACAGGAAGGGATGCGGCCAAGATACATTTAATGAATGGGAGAGAGACGTCCATGAATGGTCACGAGCATCATCAGGCAGAGTTTGTCCATTGTGTGAAACAGTGTGAAACACCCAGAGCTCATGGGACTGATAGTGATATTATGATATTAATGAGATCAGCGTGGAATCACCCTGATTTCCTTTCTGGTGGCAGGTTCATGAAGAGCAGCAACGTAAAAACAGTCTGAGCTGTTACTGGAGGGAAACGATAAGACGTACTGTAATCCCAGGAGGATGGCGACACTAAACTAGACTCATGACGAGGGGTGAGAGCTGCTGCAGCCTCCAGCACAAAGATGATAAAGCACATTTTAATCATAGAAACACAAACACTCCACAGTGGAATCAGTTCTTGTTATTATACCATAAATTGGAAAATTGTTTTTAAGCAGATTTCACCTGTAAAAATAAATTGGTGGAAGTCGGTGTGTTAGGATCAAAAATGATGTGTTTTATAATGATCATAAGTCCTGAGGTTTTCATTCGTAACTTCAGATACATCATACATGACATTGTTTGGTATGTCTGACCTTATGTTCATTATGACCCTGACATCAGTTAGCATAGCTAACATAGCATAGCAGAGCATTAGCAATTAGCTAACTGAGGCTAATATTATGTGGCTCGCTGAATAACACTTAAGTGGCATTGATCATTCAGGGCTTCCTAGTCTGCATAGAAACAACTGGGACTGAGATTTCCAATCTTCCTTCAATTTTGAAGCTTAGTGATATTGTTTATTGTGGGACCAGCATCAGGAAAATTTCAATTTTCAATCAATTTTTAGACATATGAGTTTCACTGTTACTGTACCAGTATAACCAGCAACTACAGTTCCAGCAGAACTCAATAACAGGTCTTCTGCTTCGGGTGCAACAACTGTACTTGATGAAATGGCAGCCTCCCACATCAAACGCTGAAGTCAGGACGTCTCGACGTGTGTCCGCAGCAGAATGAGATTTCCTTATCTCTTCTATCACAAAGCGTGTTGCTTCAACACATACTCCTGTTTGCTTCTACCAAATCAAGAATGATTTCCTGCACTCATCATCTTCGTTTAACAGGATAAACAATGGCTACGTTTGATTTCTGGACCTAGAAGGCACTTTATAGAGGATCAGAACACGGAACACAGTTGTCTGTGCTCAGGTGGACTAAAGTAATAAAACAAATCTGAACTTGGATCAGCTCATCGGCCTCATTGGATGCTGTCTGGACAAATAAGATGGATCCTGGAACACTTGCAGGTGGATGCACGATGAAATTCAGGATGTTCTTCACGGTTTAGTTTAAAACCTGGGACCTGCAGAATCTTCTTGACTTAATAATAACAGAAGTATGACCTTGTTTTAATCAATGGTACTAGGCACATATTGGATTGAAAGCAGTGATTATATGTGGGTATGATTTGATTATGTTGATTTTTTGGTGGTCGAATATTACTGATGTTTACTACATAATACCTGATGTTGATGCAGAAAGTTATTAAAGGAGAGAGGTGGCACTGCTGACATACAGCCTCACATTTACTCACTTTGTGTGTTTAAACTAAAATATTAGCAGTAACATAAATGTAAGTCATCCATTGTCTTAGAATTAATGCCATCCTGCCAGACGGGGGTCAGAATCATTTTTTGGGGCTGATGCACATATTCAGATTAGAAACGTTGCCTGAAGGCAGATGTATGAATCTGTAAATGAAATAAAGCTGATCAGGTGACTGTTGTTTTTGGTTTGTTGGTTTGTTTTAGGTTAAATAAAATCAGTTCAGATCAGTGTGCAGGCGTGAGCTCGCGTTGATCGCTCTGTTTTACCATCTTTTCTGTATTTTTCCTTACTTTAACCTGCTGCTTGTGATTTTCTTTAATTAGTCTTAGTGTTTAATGTGGCTGTGACGCAGTGGTCAGTGTGATGGTTCAATCCCCTCAGAGAAGAGTTGAGTCAGGAAGTGCATCTGGCGTAAAAACTAGTATTTAAAGTGCACCCTCTCTGATGATGTTGCTCGAGAGAGTTTTTTTTGTTCATTTTTTCGATTGGATTCATACTGTCAGGGTTCGTTCGGATGAGGACCCACATGCACAGCACAATACAAGGTTTTCTGGCGTTAAGGAGTGTAGTTTATTCCAATATGCGGAGTAAAGTCCAGGCAGGGTCATACACAGGCGATCAAACAGGTTAAATGGGATCAGGCAGAGGCGTAGTCAGGAGCAGGCACAGATCATATCCGAGAGGTGAGTACAATACCATACATCAGGCGTTGAATCGTGGTCGGGCAGGCAAGGTTGGTAACAGGCGGGTACAACACCAAGGCAGACAGAACAGGCAGGGATAAGGCAGGCTCAGAATCAGCAGTCCAGAAACAAGGTACGTAAAACACGGCCGGACAGAATCAAAGAAACTGGGAGCTATGACGGGTACACACAAACAACAATCTGGCGGAGAACTAAGGACACAGGTGGTGGTTAAATACAAAGTGGCTTGATTATTGATAAAGTGCAGGTGTGGATAAAGACCAGGTGAAGCAGGGACAGCTGTGACAAGACAAAAACCGGAAGTAAGCTCGAGCAGAAACAGAAACCAGGAGACTACCAAAATAAAACAGGAAACAACTAGACACAAAACCCAGATCGTGACACATACTTTCCCTCATCGGTAAAGCTGGTGCACAAGAGCAGCGAACGTTGCTTACACCCGGAATCAGCTGATCTCACTAAGTTCAGCAGCAAAATACCTGACTCCGCCAGAAACGTCAAGCTTCCCCGAAGAAATACTGAGGAACACGAGGGGATGCAGAGGAGGCAAAGAGATGGAGAGAGGATTCAAGCCGCGTCTCCCTTCGCTGATTATGGGCAACGTGAGGTCCCTGGATAATAAAATGGACGAACTGACGGCTCTAGTGAGAGGAGACCATCTTTGCTGAGTGCAGTTTGATGTGTTTTTACGGGGACCAGGCTGCGTGACGTCATCCCTGACTCCCGTCAGGTTCTCTGTGTTCCTCCTGCTCTGGACCACACCTTCTCCCTCACCAGGCCACGCCCCCTGTCTTGGACCACGCCCACTGCCTGTGCAACCAGTGCATTTCACCACACCTGTGCTTCCCCTTGAAGACTCCTGCAGCCGTTCACTCGCTGCTGGGCCGTTGTCACCGCACCACTCATGCTGCCGTCCATGTTATTTACCCAGAGAGTTTCCACACGTTGTCCTCATCGCTGTTTAGCAGTGCCACTGCTGGACTGGAGACGTGTGAAGTGGAGGAGGGCTGGAGTCAAACCTGTTGAAGAACAGTTTCAGATCATTGTCCAGGTCCAGGTCCAGGTCCATCAGCTGATCCTGAGCCTCTGTTCTGTCCGTGGCCAGAAGCGGTCTTCAGGCCCTTCCACACATCTCTGACGTGGTTCTGTGCTAACTTCTCCTCCAGCTTCTCCCTGTAGTTTTTCTTGACCTGCCTGATCTTGTACTTGAGTTTGTGCTGAACTCTGCGCTGCTCCTCTCTGTCCCCTGAGACAAAAGCTCTCTTCTTGTTCCTGCCCTCCTGGACCTGAAGGTGCATGGGTTTCCTGGCTGCTGGGGTTCTCTGCTCGTAGACAGGCGTTAGGCCCTTTAATGAATTGGTCCTGGAACAACCCTCGTGGTCTGATACTGTACCCCTCACAGCAGCGCACTCCTTGGCTTTTATGGTGCATTGGCACATTGTTGTACATTCCACATCTAGTGTGTTCTGATTGAACTCAGGCTAACTTTATAAAATATTAAACTTTGTTTAGAAAAAATCCAAGATGTCATTGAATGACGACTCAGTGAAAGTCTGATGTGATTTATTGAAGGATTGTCCAGCCACAGGGTACAATGTTTTACAAGTGTTAGTGAGAAGTTTCCACCTACAGAGATTAAACATCACAGATATTTTAAATACAGCAGACAATGACATGGTGACATGCCCTTCTCCACCTCGTCAGCCTTCTCATGTAACGGAGACTCTCTTTAATTCTCTTTACTTCTTCCTTTTTTTTTGTTCTGAACCTGATATACAGTCTTGATTTAAACAGGATTAACTGATAAAAAAGGCCTTAAAACTGAAACATGGTGTTAGCCTTAAATCAGTCCTCTGAAAGGATCTGTAGCTAAATCAACTTTTCCCAATCAACTCCTTGTAGAAGTAATGTATAAATATATTAATAAGGTTTGCTGAAGTAAATGTCATGACATCAGATCATTTTAGAGGAGGCTGAGAAGATCAGGGCTTCACTGTCCAAAATCAAATAGCACCAACTTCAGGCTAAATAAATACTCTGATGACATTTACAGTAAAAATATAAAACGGTTGCATTCAAACATATTTACAAATCCCAGAGAGAGAATAGAGAACCAGACCCCGAACCACAAAGCCTGAAGCCGTAACTAAACACTTGGTTATTGAATTTATTTAAATCTAGTCATTCTGTCCAATTATTAAATTACGGACCCACTAAAGGGCAACTACTTCTTTAATTTCTCATGAGCATGTAAACTTTCTTGTTGTGGGAAGCAATGTTGTAAATCAGAGAATGAGATGGGTTCTCTGACGTATCTATCATGCATTTGCATTATGTTCCTATATGAATGTTAATATCAGTGCCACTGTACAACAATTGCTGTCAGTAGTTACAGTTACCATTAACATGATGTAATGTTGTCAGAACCTTGTCTAGTGATACCGTTTTTTCTTTGGTATATACTGTAGTGACCGCTGGTCTTAAAGGCACGCAGTGGCACAGTGATACATAGGTGACGACTAGCCCGAGTCCCTATATTCAATTCTAGGTTACATTAAAATTCATCTAACAAAATTGCTTTCTTTGAATGTGCACAGAATAGTTTTGCAGAAAAAATTGCCATCCCCTTAAAGAAACAAAACAAAAATTGATCAACATTTCTCTTCAGGGGTTCCGTAGTAAATAATATATGTTTTTCATTACAGTTTTATATGAAACTATCGAGTGAACTGTATTTATAAAATGCAGATTCATAATATCAACAAACAGGTCAGGATGATGCTGTAAATGATTAAATTTGGAAATAAAAGCTCAAATTCTTGCTGTGGTTCTGTTCTGGTTTCTTCTGGTGGCGGTTGAGCGCCTGCGTGTCCTGTCACTTAGATGCTGGACTCACTCACTCACTAGTCATCTCTTTAACATCTAATTATTGTTTTAACACTGAAACTGTTAAAGCTTTTAAAAAACAAAAGAAGGTTTGGCGGAGCTGAGGGAGAAGCTCCAAACATGTGGGTACAGAATGACTTTACAAGGATTCACTTTCAATATTCACAGTTTCTCACAGTTCTTTCCATAATTATTACCAAAACACTGACATGCTGACACTGCCTCTCAGTGGAACAAATCAGACCACGCATTCTATGCAGTAATGGGTTAAAACACAATCTGTGATGAGGGACAGGTTTTTGGTAAATTAATCATAGTATCGTGTTTAAGTTCAAACATATGGAATCAGAGACAGGACGTGAATAATTTGGTAATGGAATGTTTATAGTGAATCTTTTTACATTTTTCTTTTATTATAGGCCAGCTGCTACAAAACATGTTTTCTCCCGCCCTTGTCTTATAAAAATGCTGTAGTTCAGGTGTGAGACTAGTTGGACATGTGTGGTCTGGTCTGATCAGCAGTGTTACCTTGAGACAAACAAAGAGTGTGGTCCTGTCTGTCCCAAAGAGGTGAAGACCCCCCTCAGTCCCGGTACGACACCTTTGGAGGAGCTTGAGGGTCTCTCTTCACTCCTACATGCAGATGGAGAAGCTTGTGCTCGGTTCCTCAGGTCACGTAGGCGATGCCCCTCCTCCTCCCGTTATCGTCCTCACTCCCTCATGCAGACGTTACACCTCCCGATGTTGTCCCTCTGCTGCCACTCCTCCTTTAGTGTGGTGGAGAAGCTGTTGGAGCTGGTCAGCCAGAAACTGTAAATGTTGGCGAAGTAGTGGCAGGTTCCTCTGGGCCCCTGACACTCGACAAAGGGCTGGGCCCTGAAGTCTGTCAAACAGCTCCCTGATGATGTCAGCGACTGGCCTCCACCCTCATCACCTGCACCTGTGTGCTGCAACATCACAGGAAACAGCATCACAAGTGTGAATATGAGGATTTCAGCCACCACGTTCATGATAATCAATAATTGAACTTTATTGATCCCACGTTGCGGAAATTATTCTCTGCAATCTTACCCATCCCCTGATGGTACGAGGGGAGCAGTGGGCAGCCACAGGGCGAGGACTGTCTTACTCAAGAACACACTCACACTTGGTGCTCTGGTGGCCTTTGAACCTGGGACCTTTTGCTTCCCAAGCAAACGCTCTACCAACTGAGACACCATTTAATAAAAATGTGGGGGCTGCGTTTTTTCTTAAAGTCAGTGTGTGAGTTAGACACTTTATTTATGTAGAGTCACTTTACAACCTAAAGTCAATACTGTGGGAAGCACTGTTAGTTCACACGCGTGTGAGCAGTACCCACCATGAGGAAGGAGAACCCGGTCCATAGACTCGTCCACTGGGGGGGGCAGTCAGGCTGCTTGGACGTCTGACTGTGAAGCGCAACAGGTGAAGATGGGGCCTCACACACCACACAGCGGCTGATGTGCTCTCTGATGGAGGCGCCACCTACAGGTATACTGGGAACCGCCGCCGTGGTCGACAGCCAATAGGATTTATCGTTCCGACTGGCGTAAGAGCAGGCCCCCATGTTACATGAGGCGAATGGCATGGTGGAGAAAACGGGCATACATGACCCCGCCTGACCTGAAATGTTGGTACAAATATTAATGTTTTAGTCTCTTTATGTAACTGTTCACGGCTTAGAATTACAGTTTACTAAACCAGTTTGTTCAGTTTGGCTCAGTTCTTATAAAATAATCATTGAGGTGTTTGGTTTGTAGAGAATCTAAAGGTGTAGCTGAGGATGTTGTGCATGTGTTCGCCTCATCGGACTGGACCTAGAGTCCACACTGGGAAAACTTGCAGGCATGGTACAGGCTGTAGGTCATCTGTGTTTTAGATATACTGTATCACCACTTGTAAACAGTGTAGTCTATCTGTGTACTAGACACGCTACTCTGCTGTCAGATCAGGACTTTTTGAGCTTTCCTCTGCTCTTTTGAAAGATCAGGACTTGTTTGAGTTCAACAGTGTAAAAACTAAGGATGTGTAATTATAGGTTTGTGGAAATACCCAGGTCTTGAGTGTGAGCCTTCTCCTGACCCTCTAGGTACAGCAGACTGTATCCAGTCCAAAGCTCTTTCATGCGTTGTGGACAAGTGGGAACATCCATTGACTGGCTATGCTTAACTAACAGGAAGCCAGAGTTCACGTTCCTGGCGTCTCCAGGAGGCCCCGGGTCCCCCCTTGGACCAGGATCACCTGAGGGACAAACGGCATAAACAGCTGGTGCAGTGTGACTGGTGGCCTTCCTAGACTAAGGCCTCATATGGTGGTTTAGAGGCTCCTAAGCTAATGCGCTGGTTCACATTCTTATGTGTATCTGTTTGCCTTTTCTTCATTTGTTTATAAACCTCTTTTCTATACATCTAACCTACAAATAAGTAAGTATGTGATTCAGATATACAGGATCAGAGAAGAGGTCCAGTCTGCACTTAGCCATAAGTTCAAGGTCCCTGAATGGGCCACGTGACACTTTCGTGATATTCACTAAATGCCAGACTGATTTACTGCAAAAGTGATGTTTTAAGAAAAGGGGCAAAAGGTGGCAAACACATAATTAAGTAACTTGTTATTATTATAATACCGAGGCCTCTAATGACACTTCTTTACACAGTATACAGTTAAGATATCTGGAGTAAATATACAGTATAATATTGTAATTAAAGAGTATAATATTTTGTAAAAAAGCATGTGGCATTTTTCTACAGTGACTTTTATGGAAAACCTATGTGTACTAGCTTAATGTAACTATATAATTACACAAATCAAACCTTACAGTATTATTAATTAAGATAAGCAGTTTATGCAGAACAACCAAAGCAGCATATATGATGCATCACACACCTTCAGCTGATACCTAGTGAATACACAAGAACACCTGACTCCTTTTGGTGTCTGGTGGAATCAAAAGCCTTGATTTTACTTTCCATCCATCCATCCATTTTCATCCGCTTATCCGGGGCCGGGTCGCGGGGGCAGCAGTCTAAGCAGAGAGTTCCAGACTTCCCTCTCCCCGGACACTTCCTCCAGCTCTTCCGGTGGGACCCCAAGACGTTCCCAGGCCAGCCGAGAGACGTAGTCTCTCCAGCGAGTCCTAGGTCTTCCTCGGGGCCTCCTACCGGTGGGACATGCCCGGAACACCTCCCCAGGGAGGCGTCCAGGAGGCATCCGAACTAGATGCACGAGCCACCTCAGCTGGCTCCTCTCGATGTGGAGGAGCAGCGAACTCTACTCCGAGCTCCTCCCGGGTGAGAGAGCTCCTCACCTTATCTCTAAGGGATGCGCCCAGCCACCCGGCGGAGTAAGCTCATTTCAGCCGCTTGTATCCGTGACCTTGCCCTCTTTCGGTCATGACCCAAAGCTCATGACCATAGGTGAGGGCTAGGAACGTAGATTGACCGGTAAATTGAGAGCTTTGCCCTTTCGGCTCAGCTCCCTCTTCACCACGACAGACCGATACACCGCATTACTGGCAGCGCCGCACCGATCCGTCTGTCAAACTCAAACGCTCCCTCCTTCCCTCTCACTCGTGAACAAGACCCAAGATACTTAAACTCCTCCACTTGAGGCAGGAACTCTTCTCCCAACCTGTGAGAGAGCAAACCACCTTTTCCGGTCGAGAACCATGGCCTCAGATTTGGAGGAACTGATTCTCATCCCAGCCGCTTCACACTCAGCTGCAAACCGCACCAGCGCACGCTGGAGGTCCTGGCCTGATGAAGCCAACAGGACAACATCATCTGCAAAAAGCAGAGATGCAATCCTGTGGTCCCCAAACCAGACCCCCTCCGGCCCCTGGCTGCGCCTAGAAATTCTGTCCATAAAAATAATGAACAGAACCGGTGACAAAGGGCAGCCCTGCCGAAGTCCAACATGCACCGGGAACAGGTCTGACTTATTGCTGGCAATGCGAACCAAGCTCCTGCTCCGGTTGTACAGAGACCGAACAGCCCTTAGCAAAGGGCCCTGGACTCCATACTCCCGGAGCACCCCCCACAGGATGTCACGAGGGACGCGGTCGAATGCCTTCTCCAGATCCACAAAGCACATGTAGACTGGTTGGGCAAACTCCCACAAACCCTCAAGCACCCTGCTGAGGGTATAAAGCTGGTCCAGCGTTCCACGACCAGGCCGAAAACCACATTGTTCCTCCTGTATCCGAGGTCGACTATCGGCCGAATTCTCCTCTCCAGTACCCTGGCATAGACTTTCCCAGGGAGGCTGAGAAGTGTGATCCCCCTATAGTTGGAACACACTCTCCTGTCCCCCTTTTTGTAAAGAGGGACAACCACCCCGGTTGTCCAGTCCAGAGGAACTGTCCCCCTCCTCCACGCGATGTTGCAGAGGCGTGTCACCCAAGACAGCCCCACAACATCCAGAGACTTGAGGTACTCAGGACGGATCTCATCCACCCCCGCTGCTCTGCCACCGAGGAGCTTACTAACTACCTCGGTGACCTCAGCCTGGGTGATGGGCGAGTCCGCCTCTGAGTCCCCTGCCTCTGCTTCCTCAGCAGAAGGCATGTCGGAGGGGTTGAGGAGATCCTCAAAGTACTCCTTCCACCGTCCGATAACATCCCCAGTTGAGGTCAACAGCTCCCACCTCCACTGAAAACAGAGTTGGTAAAGAACTGCTTCACCCCTCCTGAGGCGCCGGACGGTTTGCCAGAATCTCTTTAAGGCCGAGCGATAAGTCCTCCTCCATGGCCTCCCCGAACTCCTCCCAAGCACCGAGTTTTTGCCTCCGCAACGGCACAGGCTGCAGCACGCTTGGCCTGCCGGTACCCATCAGCTGCCTCAGGAGTCCTACAGGTCAACCATACCTGGTAGGACTCCTTCTTCAGCTTGATGGCGTCCCTTACCTCCGGCGTCCCACCACCGGGTTCGGGGATTACCACCACGACAGGCACCGGAGACCCTCTGCGTCCACAGCTCCCGAACGGCCGCGGTTGACAATGGAGACGCGAGAACTATTTTGGTCCCACTCGGACTCTATGGTCTCCCAACCTCCCTCGGATCTGGTCGAAGCTCTCCCGGAGGTGTGAGTTTAAAGGTCCGTAGACAGAGGGTTCAGCCAGGCCGTTCCCAACAGACCCTCACAATACGTTTGGGCCTGCCAAGTCGTTCCAGCCTCCTTCTCTGCCAGCGGATCCTACTCACCACCAGGTGGTGATCAGTTGACAGCTCAGCCCCTCTCTTCACCCGAGTGTCCAAAACATAGGCCGAAGGTCAGGTTGAAACGACTACAAAGTCTATCATCGACCTCGGCCTAGGGTGTCCTGGTGCCACGTGCCACCGATGGACACCCTTATGTCGAACATGGTGTTAGTTATGGCCAAACTGTGCCTAGCACAGAAGTCCAATAACATAACACCATTCGGGTTCAGATCAGGGAGGCCGTTCCTCCCAATCACGCCTCTCCAGGTATCACTGTCGTTACCTACGTGGGCATTGAAATCTCCCAGAAGAACGATGGTTGGTCCCAGTTGGAGCGCTTTCCAACACTCCTCCAGGGACCCCAAGAAGGCCGGGGTACTCCACACTGCCCTTCGGCCCTGTAAGCTACAAATGACGGTGAGTGACCTATCCCCCACCCAGAAGGCGCAGGGGAAGCGATCCCTCTCGTCTCACCGGGGAAAAATCCAACAACATGGCGACTAAGCTGGGGAGGCTATGAGCAAGCCCACACCAGCCCGCGCTCTCACCGCAGGCAACTCCAGAGTAGAAAAGGTCCAGCCCCTCTCAAGGAGTTTGGGTTCCAGAGCCAGGCCTGTGTGTGGAGGTGAGGACAGACTATTTCTAGCCGGGTACCGCTCGACCTCCTCACAAGCTCAGGCTCCTTTCCCCCCCAGTGACGTGACATTCCATGTCCCAATAACCAGATTGGTTATCCAGGATTGGGGCGCCCAGGCTCCCGCCTTCGACCTGCCGCCCAATCCACTCTGCACGGCCCCTACGGTTCCTCCGCGGATGGTGGGTCCACTGAGGACGGCCCCATGTCGCTCTTTCGGGCTGTGCCCGGCCGGGCCCCGTGGGAATAGGCCCGGCCACCAGGCGCTCGCATACGAGCCCCAACCCCGGGCCTGGCTCCAGGGTGGGGCCCCGGCTGCGCCATACCGGGCGGGTGATTTTACTTTCCAATATCATATTGTTGACGGTCTGGGAGGTGGACAAAGACAGGTGTACCTTTTTCTCCGTCTAATCCTCTTTCCCCTGAACAGCCTGGCTTTCCTTGGTCTCCAGGTGGACCTCGGGGCCCAACAGGACCTTCTAGGCCTAAAACGCCACTGTCCCCCTTTGCACCTGAAACAAATTGATCATGTCAATATGCCACTCCTAGAGTAAAAAAGATATTAATAAATGTACATTAGTAGCTTTCACTATTAATCTTCTGTTGCTCCTTAGAGTCAAACAAGTTTAAGCTTAGCTGCTTCTGGAATTTACTTTGATAACAGAACCTGACCCAAAGCTGGACATTGTCCTCAACTCGTTCTGACCTTTCAATCCATTTAGGCCAATTTCTCCCACAAGGCCAGTTGCTCCAGGTGGACCAGGAGGGCCAGGGAGACCTTGGGGGCTCTGTGGGACATCAGGGATAATGGGTACCAGAACATTTCCTCTGTCTCCCTTTGGGCCCACGGGTCCATCACATCCCTTTGGTCCTGGAAGTCCACTGGAACCAGGGCAACCTCTGGAGCCTTGATGACCGGGTATTCCCATCAAACCTGGTGACCCTTTCATACCTGATCTCAGATTCATAGAAATAAAAACATAGATCTTGAGACCTTGAGGCTGCACATCATGGCTCATCTACATCTTTTATCTCTTAGACCTTTTACTCCAAAATCTCCAGCAATGCCTTGCAGGCCTTTGATCCCTGGCGGCCCCCTTAAGCCTGCTGGCCCTGTGCACCCCTGGTTCCCATTGTCCCCAACATCCCCAGGTATTGGTGGGTTTGGACCTGGGTTACCTACATCACCAGGACAACCTGAAACACCATACTCTGGTAAGAAGTCAACCAATGGAATTTACATAGTCAAGTTTAGAAACCTGATATTGAGCACTCACCTACGTCTCCATCTGGTCCAGCAAAACCAGGATCTCCAGGTGGACCTGGAATTAAACCTTTACATTCTAGTCCTTGTTTACCTGTAAGCCCATCATCACCTGGAGGTCCTGCATAAGCACACAGAAACATTATCAACCAAGAACTACATTTCTAATTATACATGTAAGCTTTGATATTTGCATCACTGCTTGTGATTGGTACAGACCTGTAAGTCCTGGGGGACCTTTGAGTCCGGGTGGTCCAGGTTGTGATGGACCACAGGGACCTGGGTGACCTGGAGGACCCTTGTTTCCTGGAAGTCCTTTGGAACCTTGAGGTCCTGCTGTACTGAGACCTAGGCAGACATTTAGAAAAAAATGTTCTCCTTGTGAGAATATACACTACCGTTCAAAAGTTTGGGGTCACCCAGACAACTTTATGTTTTACATTAAAAGTCACACTTTTATTTACCAGCATGAGTTATAAAATGAATGGAAAATATAGTCTCATTGAAAAGGTTAAAAATAATGATCTGTATTTGAAAAAAAAAAATTTTTTTTATTCTCAAATGTTGCTCTCGTCAAGTAATCCTCAATTTGCAGCAATCGCAGGCCTTTGGCATCTGGATGTCAATTTTTTGAGGTAATCTGGTAATTTGGACCTTCTGACGCAATGAGCAGACACATTGTACCATTACTACACTGCAGTGACAGTTGCTGGAAATGGGCCTCTACACTTTTTCTGTCAAAAATAAGGACATTTCTGTCAGTGACCCCAAAACTTTTGAACGGTAGTGTATAGTGTAGTTCCAAAAGAGGAAAGATAGATAAAAACTCTCTCAAACACTATGATCAGAGAGGACCTTAACCTTAAAAGAATACTTGACATGTTTTTGGTCTTGGTTTTGGTTGACCAAAAACATGTTGAGTAATATTTAAGAATGAAGGGACATTCAGATTCCTCTATATTTTCTATATTACATATTTGGGCTCACAGACTACACTTAGTGCTTTCTGGTTTCCTCTGTACTTGCCCCAGCAACAGTCAGGTGGGAGAGGGGGCGGAGCCAGCCTGCTGGAGCACAACTGCTCTATCCGACATTGTTTTTCCTCGCATAGGCATACAACTTTGATATTCAATGGCCGAACGACCTGCTCTGGATTAATTATGATACAGCGAGTTCTACCATGTATTAGTACAGTCTGATATTCATGGTTACTTGTATGGGCCAGAGTGCAGCGCAGACGAGTTACGCCGTATGGAGGACTACGAGGATGCCACAGCCAAAAGATGCCCGCAAAATATAAAATATAACCTTTTTGTTAAAAAGCAATGTCCGAACATTTGTGAACCGGAGGAGTAACACACTCTGCAAGATCAGGCAAGTCCAATCACTGAAAGTCGAGAGGTTTGTCTTAGCACAATTCATCTGTGTGTTGTACGATTTGACCATTTTCAGCCACTATATATCAACACAATCCTGTTTTCTATGGACACAGACCTTCAACAGTTAACGGTTTGGCACATGTTGGCTAATAAAATATCCAATTTTCAAATCTTGGTGCCACTGAGAAAATAGCTAAACAAGATGTGAAGCTAATACTGTACCTCTGCTGCCAGTGTACCCCTTTACGCCTTTTAGTCCATCTAGTCCATGAAGTCCCAGTGGTCCTGGAGGACCTGATACAAAAGGCAGAAAAAGAAAGATTAATTAATACAATTCTACATGATTCTGAAGCCTAGTCAATTTTCTGTTTATTAGTATAAGCCTTACATTGTGCTGCACGTTAGATACTGAGAATAGCTTGTGAAGCCAGAATGAGTCTTATTCATGTGTCCTTGATCTACAATATGTATAGTGATGTGTTGTACAACACATTGTTGGACAACGCATATGGTTCATGACATGGTCAAACAGGATATTTAGTTTCAGGTTGAGTAGAAACTTTGTTGTATAAGAGAATTGCCAAAAAATGCTTCAACTATAGCCAGCATTTCTGAGAGTCATCTTTATATCAATTTTAAATCACTTTACTTCATAGTCATCTTCGTTGTTCTCTTGTAATGGAAAGGACAAAAAAAACTCACTGAGGTATTGCGTAACAAAGAGCTGTGATACTACAGTAATTCCGAGTTTTAGTTCTGACCTTTGAGTCCTGTAAAGCCTTGTGGGCCTGGAGGACCATCGCTTCCAGCCCTACCAGGTAAACCTGGATGACCTGGAAAACCTCTAGGACCTGTTAGACCCAAAACTCCTGAAATAAAGCAGGCAGACAGTCACTGATTGAGTAATGAATTGAACATTAGTCACTGACAAGAAGTGAACATGGATGAGTGCCACCAATGCTATGTGGAAATGCATTGTGGAAAATGAACACCTCTGACCAACAGCTGGTGGTCTTAGTTGGTACCGATTTACATGGCTCAGTTCAAGTAGTAGAAAAAAGGTAATGGTAAAGAATCCACCTGAGCATGCTTACCTTGCTCACCAGGGTCTCCTCGGTCACCTGGATCTCCTTTGCATCCTTTCTGACCTGGAGCTCCAATGAAACCGGGTTTTCCGGGATCTCCTCGATGTCCAGGACATCCTGTACCAGAACAAAATGGCTTAATTGATAAAATCACTGAGTGCAGATGGTGTTGAAAGACATTACAATTACAGTTGTTTTATTCACAAAATATTCTCAGATTTCAAAAACCCAAAATGCTTCAAATAATCACCTGGGGATCCAGAGTCTCCTGGAGGCCCCTTCTCTCCAGGTAGACCAGGACACCCAATAGAGTCCCCTTTATCACCTGAAACCCAAAACGAACATTACTCATTACTCTGGACCTGTGGGCCCATTACTCAATTTAGCAGAGTGATTGAGTCATGGTGGTGGTTTGATCTGAAACCTTTCTGCCCAGGACATCCTTGCAGACCAGGTTCTCCAGATTTTCCTGGAAAGCCTGTGTCACCCTGCAGCAACAAACAGACATTGAGATAGTGTGATAACAGGGAAAAATTGCTCTGTTTGGCTACAAATTAAAGGGTCCAGATACAATACAGTTCCAGCTACAGTCTTTTCCATTAATGTTTGCTTATCTTTCCTTCTTACATCTAGACATTCTGTATTTACCACCATCAACCACAAGACTTTGATACTTTAGGTAAGCAAACGTTTTTGAAAATTTTTTATTTACATAGAAAGGTTTTCTGGGCACCTAAATTCATTGTTGAATGCCTTTAAGTTTCTGTCTCTCTTTCTTCTGTACTTGTATTTTCCTTTTCTGTACTCATGTAGCGGTACTACATGCCTGGTCAAAATAAAATCAGCACAAAAAAAAGGCACACGAATATTTTATTGGACTGGCTTTAGCTTTGATTACGGTACGCATTCACTGTGGCATCGTTTCGATAAACTTTTGCAAAGTCACAAGATTTTTTTTTTACATTGAGCCTGGTTTTGATGGATTTTTTTCTGTTAAATGGAGCTTTTCATATCCTTGAGCTTATGTTTGTCATTACCTGGACTGCTCTGTTGCCATTTCCTGTGTTATTTTCGTGTACGTCTGGTTTTGTTTTGTCATGTTCAGTTCCTGCCCCTGCTGCTGTCAGACTCTACAGCCAGAACTGTTAACTACATTTGCTCTGTTTAATGATTTGTGTTTGTATGGTTTCTCTCTGCTTTCTGTCCTGTTGCTGTTGTGAGGTGCAATTTCCCCACTGTGGGACTAATAAAGGCATTCTTATTCTTGATGTTTAATATCTAATGTACTGTAGGTTGACAGGCAACGGATGTAATAAACAGCTACACTTTCTGTGGCTTAGCTAAAGTTTAGCAGTCATCTTACTGAATCTCCCATCAGACCAGGAAAGCCAACGACTCCAGGAGGTCCGTCATGACCAGGTGGTCCCGGATCCCCTGGTTTTCCAACAGACCCAAATGGTCCTTTCTGTCCTTTAACCCCTGGAGGTCCATTGGTTCCTGGATATCCTGGCTCACCATTAGGTCCTGGTGCTCCTTTACTTCCTTTATGCAAGGTAAGTGTTTTATGTAAGTGTTACATAACAATACACACTTCAGTCCAACCTACTTTCTCCACCAGGTGGACAATGTCAGATTTAGGAATGGGGGTTGATGTAAATTAACTTGACTTGAATGTATCCTCTTTGTCCTTACATTTTAGATCATTTTAAATCACCTCAACACCAGATGTGACTCAACACCAGTTGAGCCAACACACACTGGACTGATACAAACGGTTAAAGAAAAACTTTACCAATTGAGGGTTGACCAAAACGACCTTGGGTTTATTTAAGAATGAAGACACACTCCGATTGCTCCATAATTTCCATGCTGAGAAATTATTTTATTCCTCCAGTAAGATGCCTCGGCACATGGTTTGCCATGGACTCAAAAACTACAACTAGTGCTTCCTGGTTTCCTCTGTACCTGCACCAGCAATGGTCAGACTGAGGGTCCGGAGCCAGGCTGAGAGGGGGCGAAGCCAGGCTAAGAGGTGGAACGGTACCTGCCCCACCGTTCCTCGGGCAGGTACAGAGGAAACCAGAAAGCACTACAGTAGTTGTAGTTTTTGAGCCCACGGCAAACCATGTGCCGAGGCAGGTAGTCTGTGAGTCCATAGCAAGTAATAATGACTGATAATTTCTGCATATAAATAATGGAGGACTCAGAGTGTCCCTTCATATTTACAGTAAATACTACCAGACATTGCTTTGGTCAACCCTCATTGAAAATCAGTGAAGTTTTCCATTAATGCTTGTTAGAATCTGCTGACACAACCTGATCTGGTCTCTATGGTAACAGAATCATAATGTCAGTCTGACCTCGAGGTCCAGGGAAGCCGTTGATGCCTGTGGGTCCTGGGTTTCCTCTCAACCCCTTAATAGGGATGACAATGGTCTCTCCTGGAGGTCCGGGAAACCCATTAAGTCCTGCAGGACATTTTCAGTGTCAACAATTTTCACCAATTTTCACATGTGACAGATTCACCAATAATGTAAGCAGTTCAGTTCATTACATGATTCTTCCTCGTAGTCAGTCACAATACTGCAGTGGTTACTGCGCTACTAGAATAGTTCTACATTTGGAATTACAGTTTTGTAGTAGTACTTGTGTTTACCTTTCTCTCCTCGTGGCCCTTCACATCCTTGAGCACCATCTTGTCCATTTGACCCTCTCTCTCCTTTAGATCCTGGAGCTCCAGAGGTCCCTTTGTGTCCCAGGGTTCCTTGAGGCCCATTTCCTCCTTGAAGTCCCAACAATCCTGAAACATTACGAATTTTTCAGGGAAACCGAAACAGTTTTAAAAACAAATTCAATTACTGTTATATTACATGAACAAGCTCACCCTTCTGACCCACAATCCCTGGCAGCCCTGAGTCTCCGATGGGACCAACAAGGCCCTGGGGTCCTGGGGACCCTGGAAGACCTGAAAAACCTGGCTCACCAACAGGTCCTTGAAGGCCAAAGCCTGGAGGACCTGCCTCTCTGGTCTGACCTTTCTCCCCTTGAAAACCTGAACAGATCATATGACCAGGCTTGTATTGATGCCGAGTCTTACTTATGCACATATTTTAAATATTTAAATACATTAAACATTACAATAGTGAAGTAAAGTGAAGTACCTGGGGGTCCAATAGGGCCCTGTAGACCAGAGGCGCCCCTAGGACCTGGATTTCCTGCATCGCATAGGTCAGGTGAGGGGCCTGGAGGACCAGGTACACCAGGAGCCCCATCTTGGCCGCTCTGACCCTTGGGTCCAGGATTCCCAGCGTGACCTAAGATGCCTGGAAGAATATTGAAGCTTAGGTATAGAGGATTTCTTGGCACAACATTCACATCTGATGACACCTTCAACTGGTAACTTGGAGGTATTCCAGGGAACCAAACTATTGGCTCATCATTGAAAATATTTCCTTATACTTATACAAAGTCTGCTGTCCTGCTGTTTTTTTCCCAACTCTCCCTGATTACCTTGACCATGTGTGTTCAGTCAATGAACAGCTGGAAAAGCCAACTGACACACTTGATCAAGGCGATCAGCAGGGTTGGGAAACCTGTAGGGATAGTGACCCTCAAAGGACTGAAGCCTGATACCTGTGCTTTAAACGGACAAATGTCCTGGGAAGTAGGGAGGTACAGTAAGTGACTACTGAGTAACTCCGCCTTTACTGGCACGTGGCTTTCTTGTGTTAATAGTGTACTGTTTGGTACAGTATCACATTTAAATTACATTTTTGGAACTTAAATATTTAAGATGAATTGCAAATATTTACTTAACAAACACTTAAAAGAAAACTTCACAGATTTTCAATGGGGGTTGATCAAAACAATCTCGGGTAGTATTTGAGGAAGGGATTCCTCCATATTTTTTACGCAGAGAAATTATCATTTATTCCTCTGCAAAAAGCCTCAGAAACATATCAGAGGCCTGTTTGCCTCGGGCTTACAGTACATACTACAACTAGTGCTTCCTGGTTTCCTTTGTACCTGCCCCAGCAACGGTGAGAGTAAGCAGCTTCTTACTCCAGCGTAACTATTTAGCTGAGGCGTCTTACCGTAGGAATAAATGATAACTGGAACAATGGAACAATCTGAGTGTCCCTTTATTCTTAAACCCTATCCGAGATCGTTTTGGTCAACCCCCATTAAAGATAAGTGAAGTTTTCCCTTAACAAATTCACAAATTCAACTAATTTTACATCTTGTAAAATTAATCTTTCTGAATTAATTTTAGATTTAATATTATGCGGAATATGATGAATAAGATAAAATCACTGATAATTTGTTCTTTCAGAATGGAACTGATTCCCTCAAACTCCTCTGTGCATCTTAGGCCCAGTAATTAACCTGGAGCTCCTATGTTGCCTGGTGGCCCTGGTACTCCTTTTTGTCCCTGGGGTCCTGGTTGTCCTGGAAAGCCAATAGGTCCTGGAGGCCCAACAACAGAGTCCCCTGAAGGACCCCTAAGTCCAATAATGCCCATCTTCCCTGGCAAACCTGGTAGACACACAGTTGCAGATAATGCTTTGAGCTGATGAAGACAGATTATTGTAACTTTTTCCATTTTTTGTTAGTGCATCAGTACAAATATAATGTGGACATGAAGTCTTGCTAAACTACTACTCCTACTACTACTACTACTACTACTACTACTACTGGTACTGTACCTGCATCACCATCGTAACTTAAGCCTTCAGGTCCTTCTTCACCAATATCACCAACAAAACCTGGCGGTCCTGTGGGAGAAGTAGGAGGGCTCATGAGGACATCTGCTGTTCACAGTCTCATTGTACAAATGTGACAGCTGTACTGTGGTACCTTGTCTTCCAGGTGGTCCAGGAATTCCTGAATACCCCTTTTCTCCTTTGGCGCCATCACGTCCAGTGATGCCACGAAACCCTGGAGGACCTGTGAGTCCTGTGTGGCCTGGCAGTGACGAAAGCAGACAACTCTCTTACCTGATACAGGTGAGCATGGGTTCAGATAGAGGATGAAATGTGGTGTGTACCTGTATTTCCAGTGTTCCCTTTTTCCCCGGGGAGACCAGGATTTTTTAAAGCACATGGCAAATTTGCAACTGGAGTGTCACCTGGAGTGGAACAGAAAGTGAAAGAGTAACTTTATAGCCAGCAAAATACTTTGAATTTCTGATGAGTTTTACCTTTAGCCCCCTTTGGCCCTAGAAAGCCAGGGAATCCTGGAGGTCCCGCTTCTCCAGGAGACCCACGTTCTCCTGTTGCTCCAACTATACCGAGTCCTGGTGGGCCTCCAGTTCCTAAAAATCCCTTTGGTCCTGGAAGTCCTGGTAAACCTCTTTCTCCCAGAAGACTGGGAACACTTTGACCCTGAAAACAACACAACCAGGTATGATGTAACATCCTGAACTATCAACACCAATTTTCAATGAGGGTTGACCAAACCCATGTCGAAAAGTATTTTAATGCAGTCTTGATGGTCAGACAAGGTCGGTACACAGGTAAGCAGAGGCAGTAGTAGAGACAGGCGTCAGGCAATCGGTAGTCTATCTCCAGGCAGCGGTCTAACACAAGGCAGAGTCCAAACACCGGAACCGAGGAAGCAGGCAAGGCAAGGTCAGAGACAAGAACAGGGTTTGGTTCACAAATAGATTTCTGAGGTTCTGAACGCTGAAGAGTCGACACAAGGAACATAAACGATAAATAGAGGTACATGAGTAACAGTCTCGCACTAAGCATGGGCTGACTGGGGTTTAAATACAGAGGCTGATCACAAAGTGGATGCAGCTGGTAAGACGTGACTGAACATAAAGCTAGACAAAACAACACAGGTAGGAACCAAACAGGAAACAGTCAAAATAAAACAGGAAACTAGACTAAGACAGGGCTAAGAAGCAGCTTCTGTGACATCTGGTTTTCTCTGTATCTGCTCCAGCAACAATCAGGCTGAGGGAGGCGGGGCCAGGCTGAGATATAGGCGGAGCCAGTCTGCAGGACTTCAACTGGTGTCTTATCCTCACATACACAGAACAACACTAATATTCAATGTCTGAAGGTCCTGCTATAGATTATTTGGAAGACAGCAAGTTCTACAGTGTGTTAGTACAGTTTGATATTCATGGTTGCTTGTATGAGCCACAGTACACCAAGAAGGACGAAGCTGCTAAAGACGAAAGGGCAATCATCCAAGAGCCAAGAGCTTGCAGCCAATAGGAGCTGCATTGTGTCTCTGAACCATGTGTAGATAGAAAAACAGATGAGGCTACATGTGGACAGGGGAGCACTCGAAACTAGCTTCAGGATGCCAAGCAAAAACCAAAAAAAGACAGCGGACACAGAACAGTCGAATGAACACTGAGTAGGTAACATATTCAACCTTTTTATTGTTTGAGTTTGAGTAAAGTTACGAACTGCAGCTTGTGGTGTTTTGTGTTGGAATATCAATCTGCTGATAATACGTTGCTAATGGCAGTAGCGCTGGCTTATATATTGGTACAAATTCACAATATATATCGGTCGGCTGCATATCGTCAGAGAGGCTCTTGGAAGGAACAGCTGTCTTGTTTTTCCAGCCACTACAGCAGATGAAGAAAAGAAGAGGGTCTTGGCTAAAGGAAGAATCTGTGGCTTTCTAACAACTGTTTGATTTGGTTCAAAACAAAAGGCTGCTAATAGAATTAGAAACAATGACTTTATTCAAACACAGTTAAAACATAAGCTTTTGTTAAAAACCTAAAGCAATGTCTGAACATTTGTCTGTAAACGTAACGCTGTGAAAACACAACACGCTCCGCAGTAGGTGGATCAGGAAGGACCAATCACTGCAGCTGCATTGTAGGATATGACCATTTTTGACACAACACAATACTGCAACTTTTTCTAGTTTTCTTTGGACATAAATGTTTTTGCACATTTTAGTTACTGGATCAATATGATGACTCTCAAGCATTAGGTTCAACATCTGTGTATTTACGTTTGACTTGAGCGATGACAACAATCCTTTTCAGAACTGTTTTTGTTCAACTCCCTTTGACTTTTGACTGTGAGAGCTATTTAACCTTTGCTCTGTTCCACTCTCCTGCTGTGGGTTTAGCTTGAGGGTCAGACTGACCTGTGAGCCAAAGTCTCCAGGAGGCCCCGGGAGCCCATCGAGTCCTTTTCTTCCTGGGAATCCTTGTCTGCCTGCATAGCCCGGTTGTCCCCTCTCTCCCTTGTCGCCTGAAGACCAATTACCATAAATGCCACAGTATCAAAAGGTGGCTATGATCGCATTAATTTCTTTTTCAGCTCCTGATGCTGCTCATGTTGTCATCTAGTTTAGTATTTTAGGGGGTTATGGACTAATTATGTAAAGTTGACAGTGCAGCTGCTGCAGGAACGGTGTTCTGCTCATCTACATTTAGATGAATTAGTTGAACAAACTAATACCATAATAACAAAGTCAATAAATATGAACTAACTATTTTAATATTTCATAAAAACGTGAGGTCTACCCCCTTCTTCAGTGGCTCGTGGAAATGGAATGTTGATTGTACTTACGTCTGTAATTAGTTTGACTAACAAATACATAAACACAGTGGGTATTTAGTCTTGTACAGAAAGAGGTCTAGTGAAATCATCTTAAAAGTTTTGCAAGAAGAAACTAGAGAAGAAGTAGCTTTTGTCATTCAAACTGACAGGATAATTCTGGTGATGAACAGACTTATGGATGCATATACTGTATCACCGCTGCATAATATGAGTACAGAAAAACAAAACATGTAGGCAGCTGCTAAACTCACCCACAATATCCACCACAATGTAATCTCCCTTCTGACCTTTCAGCCCTTTGTGGCCTGGAAACCCACCCTGACCCTGAAAATATAATAATCAGTCAACAGGTGGTGAATTCTGGGATGCTGATTCAAGCTCTAGCTTTGTTTTTTGTTCTTTACCTGTTGACCACGACCACCTTGCTCCCCAGGTAAACCTGTGTCTCCTCTCTCTCCTGGGGCTCCTGGGGAGCCAGGAAACCCCGGATATCCTATGCTGCCCATAGGGCCAGGAGGGCCAATCAGTATAGCAGGAGGTCCACAAGAACAGTCACCATGGCTACCTGAAACACACATTGATTTGCAAGCTGTGATTTAAAAGTAAAGTCAAGTTTAACTGGTCCTCAGGGGATCATCTGGGAGTCGCTGAGCTTTCAAGTTGTATGGAGAGGAAGGTACTGTACTTAAGATAAAGTGAGTTTCTCAGCTGCTAAACCTTTATAATGTGCTGGAAATTTTTAATAATTGACGTTTTATCATAGATGTCTAGGCCAAGTTTAAGTGTTATCAGTCAAATGTTTCACTCTGAAAAACAAATCCTTGGAACACTCAACACCTGATTTGAGACCCCAATACTTTATTAAAGGAAAACCTCACCGATTTTCAATGGGGGTTGACCAAAACAAGCTTGGGTAATATTTAAGAAGGAAGGGACACTCAGATTGCACCATAATTTTATGCAGGGAAGTTATCATTTAATTCTCCTGTAAGATGCCTTGGCAGATTGTTTGCTGTGGGGTCAAAAACTACAACTAGTGCTTCCTGGTTTCCTCTGTACCTATAGAGCTGCTGTTTATGGTGTTTTAGATTGTCAGAAGTAGCGTTAGCTTATGTTGCTAATGCTAGCTTGTACATTAGCTCTGATTGGCTGGCAGCAACTAATTCAATATTACTTCTTCATATTTTAGGCAATATTAGCTTCATCGCTGCTGATTCCTCTTGGATGAAGTTGTGGATTCTACTGCTGACAGGGAAATGGGGACGTGTGTGTTATGGATTATTAGTCATTGGTTTTCTCTGCAAGTCAAGCATGCAGCACAAGCAAGCAGCAGTCCAAACTTGCTTCAGAAGGCCATGGACAAACTCATGGTTTTAGCTTGCGCTGTGAGGTTTGAGTACAGTTATGAGCTGCTGCTTGTCACGTTTTGGACATGGGAGCACTCGGGAGTGGCGCTACCTTACATTGCTAACATTAGCCTGTGCATTAGTTTGGCTGGGAGCAACTTTAATACTAATTCAATAATTAATTTCATCCTTTTGTAGGTAATATCGGCCGGTCGCATATTGTCACAGAAACTCTTGGAAGGGGCAACCATCTTGTTTTTCCAGCCACTAACACATGAAAAAAGGGGCAAAAAAGGGTTTGGGCAAAATGAAGAATCTGTGGCTTTCTAACAACTGTCTGCTTTGATTCAAAATAAAAAACTGCTGAAACAATGTCTTTATTCAAACACATACTCAAATATAACTTTTGTTAAAAATGCCTGAGCGTTTGTCTGTTACATTCAGTTGTGCTTCTTTCAGTGCAGAGACATGATGCATCTGGCTCTCGGCTGTCTGTTGCAGGGCAGCCTCGTCCTTGTCCTCAACTTAACTCGTCGGCGCTAAACTCTGGCTCATACAACTAACCACGACATCATACTGTGCTGAAAAACTCGCTGTCTTCTAAATAATTTACAGCACGACCTGCAGTCATTGAATATTAGTGCTGTACGTGTATGTGAGGAAAACAATGGCGGACTGAGCAGTTGTGCTCTAGCAGGCTGGCTCCGCCCCCTCTCAGCCCAACCGGTGTTGGGGCAGGTACAGAAAAAACAGGAAGCACTGAGTCTCCCTTCATTGCTAAATACTACCCAAAATTGTTTTGGTCAACACCCATTGAAAATCGGTGAAGTATCGCTTTAATTATGTTCATCCAGGTGTCAAAGTTTCAAAACGTTACCATTAGAGGACTATAGTGATGCCTTCGAATTGTAATTGGGTTCTGGGTTTGTCAAACTTTTTTGGTTGATGGCAAGAGTTTACAGTAGATTATTAGTGGGAGAGCTGAACAGCTCTCACACTATTGAGATCTTCGCTCTTTATTATCACAGTGAATGCTGCAAAGCATTCACTGTATTGTTTTTCTAAGCTTTATTATTATTATTATCACAGTGAATGCTGCAAAGCATTCACTGTATTGTTTTTCTAAGCTTTATTATTAGTGGGAGAGCTGAACAGCTCTCACACTATTGATATCTTCGCTCTTTATTAGTGGGAGAGCTGAACAGCTCTCACACTATTGAGATCTTCGCTCTTTATTATTATTAGTGGGAGAGCTGAACAGCTCTCACACTATTGAGATCTTCGCTCTTTATCACAGTGAATGCTGCAAAGCATTCACTGTATTGTTTTTCTAAGCTTTATTATTATTATTATTTTTCTTCCCCCCGTTTTTCTGCATCTAACTAGTCCCGCATACTTTCAGCTACAGAAACGATTCCAATATCAAAATGTTCAGCTTTTTAAGGAGAAGTGTGCTATTACTTTTCTCATTCATATGTTTCATATTTTTCAAGTTATTAAGCTTTTTTTAACTTTTTTTTCCCATTCAAATGAATGGGAACAACTTTTCAAATTCTCTTCAGCTTTGTCTACTTTCAGCTTTAACTACTTCCGCATACTTTAAGCTACAGACACCATTTAAACTACAAAATAATCTTCAACTATTCAACTATTAATCTTCCAGAAATTGTTTAAATATCTTTAATAGTTTCTGATTTATAGCAGTTTAAATATTGGGTGGTTTTTGGTCAATTTTCATCTTTTCCATTAGTGTGTATTGCGTTATTTAGAGTGCGTGATGTCACAGCCAGAGTGCGAGGGGACGTTTTTTTAAGATAGAACTTCTGTCTTTAACTCGTCACTACGGACACAATTTTCACTCTATCAACGTAATTATTTAAGTAAATCGTAGTCATACTTGTCTTCTTTCTAATGATGTGTCTGGATATACTCTCAGACCTATACTTTAGTCGCTATCAACCTCAAAGCGCAGAGAGATCCTGGATTTCTCCCATAGACTTTAATGATAATTTTTGGCAGACGTCTGGGGAGAAAAACAAGAGGAGAAGTATTTTGAAATTGCGACTGCGGCTACAAACATTTGTCCTCAAACATAAAATTCACACCATTTGCTCATTGAAGACTTGGGACTCGTAAAATGAAATAATTTTTGTGATAACTATTATGGTTTAGCTGGAACAATCCTGTTTATACAGGGTGAAACTCTGCTTTTACAGAGCAGAGTGAGCCTGATTTTCCCGCCTTTCGTCTCCATGGCGACAGCGCAGCTGCAGATTTCACTGACAGGTCAAACTCCTGATGCTCAGTGTAGACAGCAGTTCCATACTTATTACTGATCATTCAACTCCACTATTGGATTGTGTAGTATTTAAGCACACACTTCCTCTAAATCCTTTCAAAATAAAAGCACCAAGCCAAATAATTAGCTTTAATACCAACATTTCTGCTTTTATATGGGTAATTATGATTATTTAAAGATAGATTAACAGTTTAGTAATTACCCACACATGCTACCTCTATGTCATTTTAAAATATAAGCACCAATGCAATTTATTAGCTTTAACTGCACTGATTTTGCCTTTGAATGGTTAATAATGATTATTTAAAGACTAATTGACAGTTATGCTATTACGCCCACACATTTCCTCTAAATCCTTTCAAAATAAAAGCACCAATTACAATTTATTACCTTTAATGGCAAGATTGATTAGAACATTTCTGGTTCTGAATACTTACCAATCGTTAATGAGACACTTTAGAGTTCAGCAAATAACCACTCACACTTATTAGGGTGATTTTATTCTGAAAGGGCTTAACCTAAATTTTTTCCGTTAATAGGGCAATTATTGCTATTGAATGACATATTATGACTGTCTAATGACTATTTATAGATTAGTAATTACTCACACACGACCTCTAAATCCTTTCAAAATAAAAGCACCAATCCAGATTTTTAGCTTTAATCGCACTATTTGTGCTTTTGAATGGGTAATCATGACTGGTTAGTGTGACTGTTTTACAGTTTAGCTATTAAGCACACCCAGCCCCTCTACATCCTTTCAAAATAAAAGCCCAAATCCTGATTTTTAGCTAAAGATAGCAATATTTCTGCTTTCAACGGGTGTATCATGACTATTTATTTAGACTAAAATACTGCACACACAGTTTCTCCAAATTCTTTCAAAATAAAAGCCCCATTCCAGATCTTTAGCTAAAAAGGGCAATATTTCTGCGTTCAGCTGGTGTATTGTTACTAGATGATAAGACAATCTTAATGTTTAGTAATTGCCTGTTCAGGTGTCCTCAATATCCTTTCAAAATAAAAGTACCAATCCAAATTTTTAGCTTTAATAGCATAAACTCTGTTTTTGAATGGTTAATTGTGACAAGTAATGAGACTATTTTAAAGTTTAGCTATAAACACACACATCTCTAAATCATTTTAAAATAAAAGCATTAAACCTATTTTTTTGCTTTAATAGAATAAATTCTGTTTTTGAATGGTCAATTCAAATTCAGCAATAAGTCTATACCAGTAATTACTGGTTTATTATTACTAGTTAATGAAACAATTTAACAATTACTCACACAAGCTTCCTGTAAGTCATTTCAAAATAAGAATACTAAACTTTTAGTGCAACTAACTAAGCTCTAAACCTTTTTAATTTCTGCTTTTGACTGCTTTTTTGTTATTTAGGACAACTTAATGAGCGCTTTTTCCAGCTTACCAAGTTAGGACACACACTTCCTCAAATTACTTTCAAAATAAAAGCACCAATCTAATTATTTAGCCTAAATATCGCTTTTGTGAATTTGACTAGTTAATTATAAGTAGTTAATGAAACTATTTTACTGTTCAGCAATTATCTGCACACACTTCCTTCAAAGCTTCAACTTTTATCAATTCAAATCAAAATACTTGTTCTGAAGCAAATTTAAGCCGTATTAAATATTTTCAAAACGTTTAGCTATATTTCAACAAGTTAATTAATTGATTTTCAGCAGTTTGTTAATTTCAGCTAATCTTTTTCGTGTTTCCTCCATATGAAATTGAACTACTTCAGCTTCTTCTGCAAATATTTAGCACTGTTTAATCAATTCCTATTTCTCCTTAGATACATTCAACTATGATTTACATGATTGAGCTATTTCATCTGTTTTAAATGTTTCAGTTACTTTCAGCAACTCTTCAGGAATATTTTCAGCTTGGAAGCATTCACTGTGCATTTTCTTATGGAAATGCTTTTTCTAGTTATTATTCTTATTATTTCGCCCCGTTTTTCGGTCGCTATCTACTTCTCAACGCTTCATCGTAGAATCATCGTTCAACGTTCTAAACATGCGTCATCGTTAGACGATGCAGGCTATTACTTTTCACGTTTTCAGCTTTTAAACTTTTAACGTTATTCAACGTTTTTCGTCGTTTTTTTATAATGGTCGTCTATGGGAATCATCGTTCAACTTTCTGTCAACTTCCCTCTTTTCATCAGCGTCTATCATCGTCATACTTTGGCGTAGAAACGTCATTTCAACGTCAAAAGCATCTATCATCTTTCATCGTTCTCCGTGTAAATCAGCGTCCTCGTATCTTTTATAGTTTTCAACTTGTGAGCGTTTAAATATCGTGTGGTTTTAGTTAAATTTTCAGCTTTTCCATTAGTGTGTATTGGCTCTGCTAGAGTGCGTGATGTCACAGCTACAGTGAGAAGGTGCGCTTTTTTAAGACAGAACTTTTGTCTCTAACTCGTCACTACAGCCACAATTTTTACTCTATCAACGTAATTACTTCTCTAAATCGTAGTCATACTTGTCTTCTTTCTAATGATGTGTCTGGATATACCCTCAGACCTATACTTTAGTCACTATCGACCTCAAAGTGCAGAGAGATCCTGAAATTCTCCCATTGACTCTAATGATAATTTTTGGCAGACGTCTGAGGAGAAAAACAGAGGAGACATATTTTGAAATTGCCACTGTGGCTACAAGCTTTTGTCCTTAAACATAAAATTCACACCATTTGCTCATTGAAGCCTTGGGACTCGTAAAATGAAATAATTTTTGTGATAACTATCATGGTTTAGCTGAAACAAGCCTGTTTATACAGGGTGAAACTCTGCTTTTACAGAGCAGAGTGAGCCTGATTTTCCCGCCTTTCGTCTCCATGGCGACGGCGCAGCTGCAGATTTCACTGACAGGTCAAACTCCTGATGCTCAGTGTAGACAGCAGTTCCATGCTTGTTACTGATTACTCAACTACACTATTGGATTGTGTAGTAATTAAGCACACACTTCCTCTAAATCCTTTCAAAATAAAAGCACCAAGCCAAATAATTAGCTTTAATAGCAATATTTCTGCTTTTAGATGGGTAATTATGACTGTTTAAATATAGATTAACAGTTTAGTAATGACCCACACATGCTTCCTCTACATCCTTTCAAAATAAAAGCACCAATGCCAATTATTAGCTTTAACTGCACTGTTTTGCCTTTGAATGGGTAATTATGATTATTTAAAGACTAGTTGACAGTTACGCTATTACCCCCACACATTTCCTCTAAATCCTTTCAAAATAAAAGCACCAATTACAATTTTTTACTTTTAATGGCAAGATTGATTAGAAAGTTTGTGGTTCTGAATACTAACCAATCGTTAATGAGACTACTTTAGAGTTCAGTAAATAGCCACTCAAACTTATTAGGGTGCTTTTATTCTGAAAGGGCTAAATCTAAATCTTTTGCTTTAATAGGGCTATTCTTGATATTGAATGATAAATTATGACTATCTAATGACTATTTTATAATTTAGTAATCACTCACACACAAACTCTAAATCCTTTCAAAATAAAAGCACCAATGTAATTTATTATCTTAAATGGCAGATTTTTGTTTCTGACTGGTAAATTTTTAATAGTTATTAAACTATTACACAGTTAGGTAATTATTTACAAATACTTTCTTCAAATCAAAAAGATAGTGAGCTTATTTATGATTGTCAACAATGCACTCTGGTCAACTTTTTAATCTTTGACATCTTTTACCTTAGTCAACTTTTGAGTCATTGTCATATTTTAATCTTGTCTTAGTATGACCTTGGTCATCTTTTTAATCATCATGTTTTTAATCGCCATCTTTTGTCATCGTTTTAATCTTTGTCATCGTTTCCTCGTTTTCATCGTTTTGCCGTAGTCAACTTTTGGACGTAGTCAACTTTTTGACGTCAGCAGCTTAATCAGCAGCTTAATCAGCGTTTGTCATCGTTGCGGCAGCAGATCAGCTCTCCCACGTAATTTCTCGAGAAATTACTTTTTCTAGTTATTCTTATTATTTCGCCCCGTTTTTCGGTCGCTATCTACTTCTCAACGCTTCATCGCAGAATCATCGTTCAACGTTCTAAACGTGCGTCATCGTTAGACGATGCAGGCTATTACTTTTCACGTTTTCAGCTTTTCAACTTTTAACGTTATTCAACGTTTTCCGTCGTTTTTTTATAATGGTCGTCTATGGGAATCATCGTTCAACTTTCTGTCAACTTCCCTCTTTTCATCAGCGTCTATCATCGTCATACTTTGGCGTAGAAACGTCATTTCAACGTCAAAAGCGTCTATCATCTTTCAACGTTCTCCGTGTAAATCAGTGTCCTCGTATCTTTTATAGTTTTCGACTTGTGAGCGTTTAAATATCGTGTGGTTTTTGTTAAATTTTCAGCTTTTCCATTAGTGTGTATTGGGTCAATTAGAGTGTGTGATGTCACAGCTACAGTGAGAAGGTGCGCTTTTTTAAGACAGAACTTCTGTCTCTAACTCGTCACTACAGCCACAATTTTTACTCTATCAACATAATTCCTTCACTAAATCGTAGTCATACTTGTCTTCTTTCTAATGATGTGTCTGGATATACCCTCAGACCTATACTTTAGTCGCTATCAACCTCAAAGCGCAGAGAGATCCCGAAATTCTCCCATAGACTCTAATGATAATTTTTGGCAGACGTCTGGGGAGAAAAACAGAGGAGACATATTTTGAAATTGCCACTGTGGCTACAATCTTTTATCCTCAAATATAAAATTCACACCATTTGCTCATTGAAGCCTTGGGACTCGTAAAATGAAATAATTTTTGTGATAACTATCATGGTTTAGCTGGAACAAGCCTGTTTATACAGGGTGAAACTCTGCTTTTACAGAGCAGAGTGAGCCTGATTTTCCCGCCTTTCGTCTCCATGGCGACGGCGCAGCTGCAGATTTGACTGACAGGTCAAACTGCTGATGCTCAGTGTAGACAGCAGTTCCATGCTTATTACTGATTACTCAACTACACTATTGGATTGTGTAGTAATTAAGCACACACTTCCTCTAAATCCTTTCAAAATAAAAGCACCAAGCCAAATATTTAGCTTTAATAGCAATATTTCTGCTTTTAGATGGGTAATTATGACTATTTAAAGATAGATTAACAGTTTAGTAATTACCCACACATGCTTCCTCTACATCCTTTCAAAATAAAAGCACCAATGCCAATTATTAGCTTTAACTGCACCATTTTTGCCTTTGAATGGGTAATTAAAGACTAATTGACAGTTACGCTATTACCCCCACACATTTCCTCTAAATCCTTTCAAAATAAAAGCACCAATTACAATTTATTACCTTTAATGGCAAGATTGATAAAAAAAATTGTGGTTCTGAATACTTACCAATCGTTAATGGGACTACTTTAGAGTTCAGTAAATAGCCACTCAAACTTATTAGGGTGCTTTTATTCTGAAAGGGCTAAATCTAAATCTTTTGCTTTAATAGGGCTATTCTTGCTATTGAATGATAAATTATGACTATCTAATGACTATTTTATAGTTTAGTAATCGCCCACACACAACCTCTAAATCCTTTCAAAATAAAAGCACCAATGTAATTTATTACCTAAATGGCAAGATTTTTGTTTCTGACTGGTAAATTTCTACTTGTTATTAAAATATTACACAGTTAGGTAATTATTTACAAATACTTTCTTCAAATCAAAAAGATAGTCAACTTATTTATGATTGTCAACAATGCACTCTCGTCAACTTTTTAATCTTTGACATCTTTTTACCTTGGTCAACTTTTGAGTCATTGTCATATTTTAATCTTGTCTTAGTATGACCTTGGTCATCTTTTTAATCATTATATTTTTAATCGCCATCTTTTGTCATCGTTTTAATCTTTGTCATCGTTTTCTCGTTTTCATCGTTTTGCCGTAGTCAACTTTTTGACGTCAGCAGCTTAATCAGCGTTTGTCATCGTTGCGGCAGCAGATCAGCTCTCCCACGTAATTTCTCGAGAAATTACTTTTTCTAGTTTTTCTTCTTATTTCGCCCCGTTTTTCGGTCGCTTTCATCGTCTCAACGCTTCGTCGTAGAATCGCCGTTCAACTTTCTAAACGTGTGTCGTCTTTAGGGGATGGGGGCTATTACTTTTCACGTTTTCAGCTTTTCAACTTTTAACGTTATTCAACGTTTTTCGTCGTTTTTTTATAATGGTCGTCTATGGGAATCATCGTTCAACTTTTTGTCAACTTGCCTCTTTTCGTCAGCTTCTGTCATCGTCATACTTTGGCGTAGAAACGTCATTTCAACGTCAAAAGCGTCTATCATCTTTCAGCGTTCTCCGTGTAAATCAGCGTCCTCGTATCTTTTATAGTTTTCGACTTGTGAGCGTTTAAATATGGTGTGGTTTTTGTTAAATTTTCAGCTTTTCCATTAGTGTGTATTGGGTCAGTTAGAGTGCGTGATGTCACAGCTACAGTGAGAAGGTGCGCTTTTTTAAGACAGAACTTCTGTCTCTAACTCGTCACTACAGCCACAATTTTTACTCTATCAACATAATTACTTCACTAAATCGTAGTCATACTTGTCTTCTTTCTAATGATGTGTCTGGCTTTACTCTCAGACCTATACTTTAGTCGCTATCAACCTCAAAGCGCAGAGAGATCCCGAAATTCTCCCATAGACTCTAATGATAATTTTCGGCAGACGTCTGGGGAGAAAAACAAGAGGAGAAGTATTTTGAAATTGCGACTGCGGCTACAAACATTTGTCCTCAAACATAAAGTTCACACCATTTGCTCATTGAAGACTTGGGACTCGTAAAATGAAATAATTTTTGTGATATCTATTATGGTTTAGCTGGAACAAGCCTGTTTATACAGGGTGAAACTCTGCTTTTACAGAGCAGAGTGAGCCTGATTTTCCCGCCTTTCGTCTCCATGGCGACGGCGCAGCTGCAGATTTCACTGACAGGTCAAACTCCTGATTCTCAGTGTAGACAGCAGTTCCATGCTTATTACTGGTTACTCATCTACACTATTGGATTGTGTAGTAATTAAGCACACACTTCCTCTAAATCCTTTCAAAATAAAAGCACCAAGCCAAATATTTAGCTTTAATAGCAATATTTCTGCTTTTAGATGGGTAATTATGACTATTTAAAGATAGATTAACAGTTTAGTAATTACCCACACATGCTTCCTCTACATCCTTTCAAAATAAAAGCACCAATGCCAATTATTAGCTTTAACTGCACCGTTTTTGCCTTTGAATGGTTAATTATGATTATTTAAAGACTAATTGACAGTTATGCTATTACCCCCACACGTTTCCTCTAAATCCTTTCAAAATAAAAGCACCAATTACAATTTATTACCTTTAATGGCAAGATTGATTAGAACATTTCTGGTTCTGAATACTTACCAATCGTTAATGAGACACTTTAGAGTTCAGCAAATAACCACTCACACTTATTAGGGTGATTTTATTCTGAAAGGGCTTAACCTAAATTTTTTCCTTTAATAGGGCAATTCTTGCTATTGAATGACATATTATGACTGTCTAATGACTATTTTATAGTTTAGTAATTACTCACACACGACCTCTAAATCCTTTCAAAATAAAAGCACCAATCCAGATTTTTAGCTTTAATAGCACTATTTGTGCTTTTGAATGGGTAATCATGACTGGTTAGTGTGACTGTTTTACAGTTTAGCTATTAAGCACGTACAGCCCCTCTACATCCTTTCAAAATAAAAGCCCCAATCCTGATCTTTAGCTAAAGATAACAATAGTTCTGCTTTCAACAGGTGTATTATGACTAGTTATTTAGACTAATATACTGTTTAGCAAATACCTGCACAGGCATTTTCCATATTCTTTTAAAATAAAAGCACCAATCCAAATTTTTAGCTTTAATAGGACTATTTATACTTTTTAATGGGTAATCGTGACTGGTTATTGTGACTGTTTTACAGTTTAGCTATTAAGCACACACAGCTTCTCCACATCCTTTCAAAATAAAAGCCCAAATCCTGATTTTTAACTAAAGATAGCAATATTTCTGCTTCCAACAGGTTTATTATGACTATTTATTTAGACTAAAATACTGCACACACAGTTTCTCCAAATCCTTTCAAAATAAAAGCCCCATTCCAGATCTTTAGCTAAAAAGGGCAATATTTCTGCGTTCAGCTGGTGTATTGTTACTAGATGATAAGACAATCTTAATGTTTAGAAATTGCCTGCACAGGTGTCCTCGATATCCTTTCAAAATAAAAGTACCAATCCAAATTTTTAGTTTTAATAGCATAAACTCTGTTTTTGAATGGGTAATTGTGACAAGTAATGAGACTATTTTAAAGTTTAGCTATAAACACATACATCTCTAAATCATTTTAAAATAAAAGCATTAAATCAATTTTTTTGCTTTGATAGAATAAATTCTGCTTTTGAATGGTCAATTGTAAATCAGCAATAAGTCTATACCAGTTATTACTGGTTTATTATTACTAGTTAATGAAACAATTTAACAATTACTCACACAAGCTTCCTGTAAGTCATTTCAAAATAAGAATACTAAACTTTTAGTGCAACTAACTAAGCTCTAAACCTTTTTAATTTATGCTTTTGACTGCTTTTTTGTTATTTAGGACAACTTAATGAGCGCTTTTCCCAGTTTACCAATTTAGGACACACACTTCCTCAAATTACTTTCAAAATAAAAGCACCAATCTAATTATTTAGCCTAAATATCACATTTGTGAATTTGACTAGTTAATTATAACCAGTTAATGAAACTATTCTACTGTTCAGCAATTATCTGCACACACTTCCTTCAAAGCTTTAACTTTTATCAATTTAAATCCAAATACTTGTTCTGAAGCAAATTTAAGCCGTATTAAATATTTCCAAAACGTTAAGCTACTCATTAAGCTCTTGAAATCAAAACTATTTAATTACAATATTTAGCCATTTTGATACATTTGGCTATAATTCAACAAATTATTAATTGATTTTCAGCAGTTTGTTAATTTCAGCAAATCTTTTTTGTGTTTCCTCCATATGAAATTGAACTACTTCAGCTTCTTCTGCAAATATTCAGCACTGTTTAATCAATTCCTATTTCTCCTTAGATACATTCAACTATGCTTTACATGATTGAGCTATTTCATCTGTTTTAAATGTTTCAGTTACTTTCAGCAACTCTTCAGGAATATTTTCAGCTTGGAAGCATTCACTGTGCATTTTCTTATGGAAATGCTTTTTCTAGTTATTCTTATTATTTCGCCCCGTTTTTCGGTCGCTATCTACTTCTCAACGCTTCATCGCAGAATCATCGTTCAACGTTCTAAACGTGCGTCATCGTTAGACGATGCAGGCTATTACTTTTCACGTTTTCAGCTTTTCAACTTTTACCGTTATTCAACGTTTTCCGTCGTTTTTTTATAATGGTCGTCTATGGGAATCATCGTTCAACTTTGTGTCAACTTCCCTCTTTTCATCAGCGTCTATCATCGTCATACTTTGGCGTAGAAACGTCATTTCAACGTCAAAAGCGTCTATCATCTTTCAACGTTCTCCGTGTAAATCAGCGTCCTCGTATCTTTTATAGTTTTCGACTGGTGAGCGTTTAAATATCATGTGGTTTTTGTTAAATTTTCAGCTTTTCCATTAGTGTGTATTGGGTCAGTTAGAGTGCGTGATGTCACAGCTACAGTGAGAAGGTGCGCTTTTTTAAGACAGAACTTCTGTCTCTAACTCGTCACTACAGCCACAATTTTTACTCTATCAACATAATTACTTCACTAAATCGTAGTCATACTTGTCTTCTTTCTAATGATGTGTCTGGATATACCCTCAGACCTATACTTTAGTCGCTATCAACCTCAAAGCGCAGAGAGATCCCGAAATTCTCCCATAGACTCTAATGATAATTTTCGGCAGACGTCTGGAGAAAAACAGAGGAGACATATTTTGAAATTGCCACTGTGGCTACAAGCTTTTATCCTCAAATATAAAATTCACACCATTTGCTCATTGAAGCCTTGGGACTCGTAAAATGAAATAATTTTTGTGATAACTATCATGGTTTAGCTGGAACAAGCCTGTTTATACAGGGTGAAACTCTGCTTTTACAGAGCAGAGTGAGCCTGATTTTCCCGCCTTTCGTCTCCATGGCGACGGCGCAGCTGCAGATTTCACTGACAGGTCAAACTGCTGATGCTCAGTGTAGACAGCAGTTCCATGCTTATTACTGATTACTCAACTACACTATTGGATTGTGTAGTAATTAAGCACACACTTCCTCTAAATCCTTTCAAAATAAAAGCACCAAGCCAAATAATTAGCTTTAATAGCAATATTTCAACTTTTAGATGGGTAATTATGACTATTTAAAGATAGATTAACAGTTTAGTAATTACCCACACGTGCTTCCTCTACATCCTTTCAAAATAAAAGCACCAATGCCAATTATTAGCTTTAACTGCACTGTTTTTGCCTTTGAATGGGTAATTAAAGACTAATTGACAGCTACGCTATTACCCCCACACATTTCCTCTAAATCCTTTCAAAATAAAAGCACCAATTACAATTTATTACCTTTAATGGCAAGATTGATTAGAAAATTTCTGGTTCTGAATACTTACCAATCGTTAATGAGACTACTTTAGAGTTCAGTAAATAACCACTCACACTTATTAGAGTGCTTTTATTCTGAAAGGGCTTAATCTAAATCTTTTGCGTTAATAGGGCTATTCTTGCTATTGAATGATAAATTATGACTATCTAATGACTATTTTATAGTTTAGTAATAACTCACACACAACCTCTAAATCCCTTCAAAATAAAAGCACCAATGTAATTTATTACCCTAAATGGCAAGATATTTGATTCTGACTGGTAAATTTTAATAGTTATTAAACTATTACATAGTTAGGTAATTATTTACAAATACTTTCTTCAAATCAAAAAGCTAGTCAGCTTATTTATGATTGTCAACAATGCACCTTGGTCAACTTTTTAATCTTTGACATCTTTTAACCTTGGTCAACTTTTGAATCATTGTCATCTCTTTAATATTGTCATAGTATGACCTTGGTCATCTTTTTAATCATCATCTTTTTATTCGCCATCTTTTGTCATCGTTTTAATCTTTGTCAACGTTTTCTCGTTTTCATCGTTTTCATCGTTTTGCCGTAGTCAACTTTTGGACGTAGTAAACTTTGTGACGTCAGCAGCTTAATCAGCGTTTGTCATCGTTGCGGCAGCAGATCAGCTCTCCCACGTAATTTCTCGAGAAATTACTTTTTCTAGTTACATTAGAAGCACTGTAGAACTGTAAAATATCCGTCAGTTAAGTTGTAAACTTCAGACAGACCTTTAAATCCAGGGAAACCCTGAGGCCCTAAAGGTCCCTGTTGACCCTTCTGTCCAGACTCTCCCGGGAATCCAGAAAGACAGTATTGACCTGGGGAGAAAAACAGCGAGCTGACATCGGGAGAGCTGTGTGCAGAGTAGTGTAAGATAAAGAGCATATGAATAATTGATTAAAAACAAAATGGTACTGTACCTGGACTTCCTGGTTCTCCTTTGGGCCCTCTGAATCCCGGGGTTCCTGGTTTTCCAGGTTTTCCAGGTGTGAGTTCACCAGCATAAACCAAACCTGGATCTCCAGGATCCCCTTTAAATCCTGGAACTCCACTTGGACCCACAATTCCTGCTGGTCCTGAGTAACAGAAAAGTTTCAATATTCTCAATCATCTTAAATCTAATGAGAATTTAAAAACTGGAAACTTGTTTGTTCTTACCATTTAGGCAGGAATAATTTGGTTGCAGCTACGTACCAGGTATGCCTCTACCAGGGACTCCTTGACCACCGGGTCTTCCCATTAGGCCCAATTCTCCTGGTGGGCCACGGCGTCCAGGGGCCCCAGGATCGCCAGCGACACCTTTTTTGAAGTGTCAATGGCAGAATTCAAGCAAAAAAGGCGAGGTTTTTTTACTATGTTTACACTAAGTAAGGTTATTAGTAATAGATCTATGGGTCATCTAAGATTTAAATGGTACCATTTCACCTTCAGTGAAATAGGACTATGCAACACAGTACCAAATCCAAAATACTGTATACCACTGAAGTTGCATTTTCCATGAGTTCCGATACTTTGTGTATAAAGATACAAACATGACGTTAGCGTTGGTGTCTCAGGACAAGTTCACCCAATCATTTTGATCCCAGCAGGGGCATTCATCGGTACCTGTGTGGATAACATCTGCTTCCTGAGGGAGGCCTTTAAGACCTTGCTCTCCCTTCATGCCCTGTGAACAAAGACAAAGACGAGCATTTTAAACCAAACACAAAGAAATATTTATTTTATAGGCTGGATCCTTTAAGAGGAAGCAGCTCTCTGTCTTGTCCTGTGTCTAATTGGCCAGTGTTGATGACGTTACAGACAGTGACTGACCTTTATTCCCTCTTGTCCAATCAGACCTGGAAGACCTGGACTTCCTTGAAACCCCTAAAGAACATAAAGACAGACCTCAGTAAAGCAGTAACATCCCACCTTCTCACTGCAGACAACTTCATTGGCTGATGAAACCTACTGTGGGTTAAAGACAAATACTCAGCATACTACAGTACTTAAGTAGAAGGACAAAATTAATATTAACATTATATTCCGAGCCCATGTGATTCATTTTCATGACAGAATAAACTGTTGTTTACAGTCCTAGTTCTTACGTACAAGGTCTTAAATTAGTATTTATCAGCACTAAATTATTAACCACATCATTAACTGGTTTGTCTAATCAGCGAGTGATGTCACACACATGAACACCTAAATGATTCAGCTGGAACCTTATCATTGTTCATTCATTTGCTTTCACAGTTTAACAGTTTGCATTTTGTTGACTCGCCTTTGGTCCTTTTTGTCCAGGTGGACCAGGGATACCAGGAAATCCCTGAAACACACAAATACATGTTCACGCTCAGTCTTAAGGATAAGCTGTTTTAAAATACTAAGACTTCAACTCAGGGTTATTTTGTCTCAGTCTCATAAGATTGAGGACAAACATTGGAGCTGACACAGCCTGAACATATCCATACTCATCAACACAGAGAAAACTATTACTCACCCTGGGTCCAGGGAATCCCAGAACTCCTTTCTTTCCTTTGATCCCTGGGGAAGCGTCCACACCCTGAGAGACACTTCGAGTGTCAACATTAATCCAAATCTTAATAATAATGTAGTAACAAGTATTCAGCAGCAAGATGATCCAAAAGTTTGGACTTACCGGGAGTCCCTGAACTCCACAGGCTCCTTTAACCCCCAGAGGACCCTAAAGAAACAATACAACCCAACATCTGAACCAGCAGAACTGTTAAGAACATCAGGGGCCTCATGTCCAAAGACTTGCGTCGATTTCCTACTAAATTTGGCTTAAGTTAAAATCCACAAAACTACCTACATACAGAAATATCAACGTCCCCCAAGTACGAATCGACGCATGTTTCCTTCGTACTTGGAATCGAGCTCAGGTGAATGAGTAGCAGACTCCGTCTGTGACACGCCTCCATAATAATATGTTAATTTATTTAAGTACAGTCTGCGTCTGCACAAGACGCCGAGCGGGCACAGGTTCTATGCGCAACAGAAATATTAATAATATTAATAACATTAATAACATTAATAATATCAATAATATTAATAATATAATATTAAGACTGTTAAATTACTGTATTTACTGACCAAAAGCCACCGATCTGGTACCAGCTTCGAATCTGATACAATGAATGGATCATCGTTAAACCAGACACCTCGACACAATGTTGCTGACTGTAGCTGCATTTCTGCGTCACTTATTATTTGTACACTGATGAAATTAAGGCAGGAAACTCAGAAACTGTTTACTGTTGACTTGTGTTTCATCCTGTGATGGTGCTTTTATATCGATGAGTCCAGTCACATCAGGTAAACCTGCTCTCTAAAACTGCGCTTTAATGTTGCCCTGATCAACCGTTGCCTTGCTGACATGCGGATGATTGCGTCCCACACAGCTGGCATGACTCAGCTCAGGCTCCACTACGCACCGGTCTGCAGCTTCCTCTGGGTCCTCGCGGTCCAGGAACGGGCACCTCTACCAGATTCTAATAGATCCTCTAATAATGGACCAATAGCTTTAGAAAAGTATTCACGCCAGCCAGCGGGCTACGGTAGATCTGCGCACGTTTCTACTTTATGTTTTTTTGATACATCTGACCTTAGGCTTAGATTCGTGCTTACGCCGGATTTTTGTGTGTAAGTACCCTTCGTACATGAGGCCCCAGGACATTTCCAGTGAAAATGCAAGAGAACCGTAATTCTTCGATTCAGAGCATGGATCTTGTTTGGTTTCATAACAGTATGTGAATTGGAACTGTACTAAAACCACAAATGAACACTAGAACCACAGAGATCCAGTATACTTGGCCATTAGAGAATCTGGCTTCCCACCTGGTCTCCTTTAACGTACAGTTCTTCAGGAGGATCAACAACCTCAAATGGACCTGGAGGCCCCTGAGGGCCCTGCTCCCCCTGTGGACACACCAGTAATACTGTGAGTAATGGCAGAACAGTTTACAGTTGAAGTACTTCTTATCTTGGTCTTGGTAAATCTTGGTTGCTCTATTGACCACTAGCTGCTGGGGGCGGGGACACATGATCACAGTTACCTCATCTCCCTTATCACCAATCAGAGATCGGCCTTTTTCTCCCTGAAAAAAAAACATGTCAACACCTATACATACTGAATACTTTACAGGATGCCTCTGTTATAATTATACTTATAAATTTCAATAATAGATACTGAATACACTACAAGATGCCTCTGTTTCTGTGGGCCATTTATATTTACTGTGTAGTACTTACAGGTGGACCCCTGGGACCAGCTAGGCCTGGGAGACCCTGCACAGATGAAATACAAATAAATGAAAAGACTACAAAAACCGACCAGACTATTTTAAGATACAACTTAACACTTTTCAACAGAATTTGAAGGTTTATTTGTAAGACTAAATATTATCTAAGTTTCTTGTTTATTGTGACTCACCTTGGTTCCATCTGGTCCTACAGGACCCAAAAGTCCCCTTTGTCCAGGTAAACCATTTTCACCCTGCAGATAGAAAGAACCATGATAAGCTGAAACTCAGTCCAGGTTCAGATCGGACAGAGCCTCTAAAACAGTAACATTAGGAAGGACACACTCACTCTTTTGGACTCACCTGTTGTCCACGAAGTCCACTAGGCCCAGCGTCTCCCTGTCAGATACAGACTGCCGTTAGTCAGTGTTGGTGGGGGAGCAGTGATGTTTAACCCTTTGAAGCGATTTCATATTTGATTCACAAGTTTCTGAGAGTGAATGTGCTTAAATGGGTCTATGTTAAAAATTAAATCAATAACAATCAATAATATTAATGTAACAATTTATATTTATATTTATTATACCTCTATATCTCTTTTCAGTTTAGTGAGGTGGTCACATGGTTCAGTACAGTACTTGTTTATTAGGTACTTACTGGCACCCCAGGGTACTGTATGTAGTACACTGATAGATCTCCTGGAAATCCCTTGGGACCTGGAAACCCCTACCAAACAGAACAGTTTATGTGGTGATACATGGTGGTAGGAAATATATTTCCTACTCCCAACAACTGCAGAGTTCAGTCAGCATTTCTGACCTGTTCTCCACCAGGTCCTTGTTCTCCATCAGGTCCTTGAAAGCCTTTTTGTCCTCTTGTTCCATTACATCCATCAAGACCTGGGAGACCAGGACCTCCAGCAGGACCCGGGTGACCTGGGATTCCTTCTGAACCTGGAAAACCAGGAACACCAACAGCCCCCTGGAACAACAAAGTTAAATTTAAGCGAGTCTTCTGAGTCACAGAGTCATAGAACACACAGAAGCATGTTCATTTACTGGGTCGCCTTTCATTCCTGCAGCTCCTATTGGTCCCTCATCTCCTCTATGGCCCTTGTCTCCTCGAGGCCCCTGAGAGCCAGGAAAACCTGGGGGACCCTGACGGCCCAGCAGGCCCAAAAGACCTGGAGCCCCCTGCAAGAAACAAAAAACAATTAGATCCTGACACAATATGATGCAACTCCGGCAAAAGCCTGATTAAAAGAAATCTGACAGTGCCTTCCAGATAGAACTCCAATACAAGGGTCCTTTCAGAAAATGACAGAACTAATTGGGACTTGGTTTAACATCAACCTTTCAACATGTGTAGGAAGGTTCTAATCTGATAGAACACATTCTCACTAGAACACATTTGTGCCTCCAGTTGAATCCAGTGTAACATGCACTGTGCTGTCTGACCACAGGAGGGCAGTATGTGAGCTGTTCCTCAGTCTGGACTGGATGTTAGAGCAGGTGAAGGGCCTCCTGACTCACACAACTGAATTTAGATCATGTGTGTAAACACAGACAACAAGTGTGATCTGAACCTTAGCCATAGAACCAAATTAGCACTATTCAGAAGTAAACAAGTAAAAAGTTCATTTATGAATGAAGGACAAATTTGGTTTCATGCTGAACATTTAGTTTCTCCTGAGGTTTGTTCAGATTCAGAATTGGAACTGCTGGGACCTGTCTCAGCCTGGTGAAGGAACAGATGATCGCTCATGGTGTAATGGACCACAACCACACGTTCAGCGTGAGGGACATGAAGCCGGTTGCACGTGGTCCGTGCCTGTTGGCACAGAGGAGTTCCATCACCGTGGAGGTGATTCAACCATCAGGTTCGTTACTAATAATATGAAAGATCATTTTGATTCAGAAAGCTGCAAATGCTTTTTACTTTTTTCTTGCCACGGAGCAGCTGCTGTCCTGGTGGCTGCACATTGAATCAGTGTTAAATCCCACCACACGTCTGTAAACACATCCACAGGTTGTTTCTTCGTAAGACGACTGAACCTGCAGCGGCAAAGGGCTTCACCGTTTGTCACAGCTCACCCAAAGACCAGAAAGAGAAAGTTCACACATTAACTGTGTCCTGATCATAGACCAGCAGGGCCGACGCTGAGGAGAATCCTGTTGATTTTTTAGTTGGGCTGAGTCAGTGTGTGTGATGAGATGTGACAGCTGTGATCTCTGTTAGGCCCTTTTCTGTCACCCTTTCTCTGAAACCACGCAACCGTGAAATCACTGCGACAGACGCCTTCCCAAAATCCCCTCTGCCTGTCTGCTGCCTCCAGCTGTACACACACACACACACACACACACACACACACACACACACACACACACACACACACACACACACACACACACACACACACACACACACACACACACACACACACACACAGCTTCTGTTTGCCGTCTACACAACAGAGGGAGAAAGGTGTAGACAAATGATGCTCGCGTCAAACATCTGGACCCCAGTGCAGCTATGGATGGAAACACCTGGACCCATGTTGCCATGACAACCAGAATGACTGTTGAACACGGCTCATTTTGTTATTTAAAGGATGTTTCTGGAAATGAACTCAGAGGAGTGATGGGTGTTTGTGTGTGTGAGGAATCTGCCAACTCGGTTTAATTGACTTCCCACACATGTCTCCGTTCCTCCTCCATGCAGCAGCATTATCACCGTACAAATAGCATCACTCAGCAGCCGACTGCCTGTAGTGTGTGGATGGGCCGAGTCTCACCATCGCTCCTTTGGCTGGGAAACACTGACAGGTGGAGCAGTCCCGTCCAGCGCACGGCTCCGTCTGCTCGCCCTGGAAACACAGACATCATCATTACAGTATATTGCCACATCAGGAGTGGAAATAATCAAATTAGCTCAGTTCAGGTCAATATTGTTCTGGAGGAGGAAATGATTTGTTGGCACGTTGTGATGACATCATGATGATGTCAGACATCATCTCAGCCCTTTGGTCAGATCTGCTTTTTTTCTCTGGCCTCTCAGCCAGTACCAGGAAGTGATAAACATGAATGGATCACTACAGATTCAAAGAACCCTCAGATATCAGAGAGCTGTACTGCTTATGTAGTGGTGGAGCAGGCCTCCCTCAGAGACACTGGAAGGATGCTGGGACCGAAGATTTGAGGTGTGGGTTGTGGTTACGGCAGGAGATTTGTTGCGTTGTGTGTTTCATTGTCTACATTCAGACACAGGAATGTAAACAGTAAAGAGCAGACAAGCGTCTCAGATTCCCAGGAAGCAGACGGTGTGAGATGATGCGATAACGTCAGTGACAATCATGCTCCATTTTTCCTGACCCACACGCACTTTGAACCATCTGAATGAGGTCAGATATGAATCAAACCATCAGATTTACCTGAGCTGCTGTGTCTGATGCTACTTGTTTACGTCTGAACATGTTTAAAGCAGAGCCCCATCGACACAGCTTCATGCTCACACCACCTGGTGTAACCACTATGAAGCAGGAATCAGTATAAACTCAATGACGCTGAAGGAATGATAATAAAGCACGAGGTCAGAGAGTCTGATGTGTTAACGTACATGTGCTGTGTAATCAGATGGAGGCAGCGCCTACGTGACACTACACACCGTGATGTACCACAAGTGGTAACTAACGCGTTAGGAATAATGAGCGGTACCTGTGTCCTGACCGCTGGGACCTTGGGAAGAAGTTGAAGAATAAAAAGGAAAAAAAACATTCAAATCTCTGTAATTTCTGAATTTCTGAGTCTCCTGCCTTAAATTCAATGGATTGCTTATTTCTTTCCTCCCATGATGGCTGAATCCAACATTAACGGTGTTTTCCCACCTTGGAGCAGTTGTTGGGCCTGGGTCACTTGCTGAGTCTGCATCACCTGCGTTTATTGGACTGATACTGTTATAAAATAATCAATCTGCTGAATCAGTAGTTTTTGGTGCTGAGTCTGTCTGACACTGTTACAAGCAGACCTGACACTGACTGACCCACTTCATCATCCCACACTGAGTTAATGGACTGTTTTTTTTCCTGTAGGCCCCAGACTTACTTTCCCAGCATGCAGCAGTGTTTGTGTAGCCGCCGCATTCTTGCAGCGTTGTGTAAACGCGGTTACCACTCAGGCGTAGCTATCAGCACCAGGAATGTGGCCACTGCTCTATCTCCTATCATGACTTTGTTCACACCATCCTCGCTCCATCACTCGTCTACCTGCAGTCACTTCTCGTCACAGCACCAGCCTCCAGGTCCTCTCCTCCATCCTCCGACCACCATCCTTTACTCCTCAGTGGTTCTGTCATCTCTCATCTCAGACTCTGAGATGCCTCTGATTGGTGGAACAAATGAAGCATGTGACGAAGCAATGACGCCGCTGTTCAGACAGACTGAACCCTGTGACCTTCACAGGGTGGAGGAGAGTTTAGACAAGACAGAGTCTACAGGGTTGTGTCTGGTCATCCTGTGTCACTCCACCATCATCCTCTGTCCTTCCCATAATCCCTGACAGACCCCAGAGGTGACCCTCTGACTCCACCTGCAGGTCAGTCTCACCTGAGTTCAGCAAAGCTTAGTCTTAGTGTACAGACAACAATAGAAACCTTTCAGTGGCTCCTGCTGGATGACTGGGCCCAGAACTGGTGGCGCATTAAACCTCATAGTGAACTACTGTGGCAACAACATCATCCTGAATTTAATGGAAACCTATAAGGCAGCATTTGATATTTTGACCTGTCAACGTAGATGGTAGTTGCTGCTCAGACAACAAACACGTGGAGTCTGTGAAGGTCCTCATTCATGTTGGTCACATTTATCCCAACATGTGGAACAAATTGGCCTGATGGTGTGTGAATCAGTGGATGAGCAGATCAACTCACCCCAGACGCTGCTGGAGGACATCTGAGGACAATCAGGAGGCACCTGCAGGAGGAAGCACACCGAGCAGAGCACATCAGCATTCTGCAGCTCCGATCCATCGGCTGCAGGCTGGACAGGTTCTGGTTTGGTCAACGCGGGCCGGGACCGTTTACATCTACCATGAGACGCGTGTGTGTGTGTGTGAGTGTGTCTCCAGGTTAAGTTGGTGTTACCAGAGCCAGGTGGCTGAGCAGGACGCCAGCAGCATCTTCCCTCACCCGGACCCCGCCTCCAGCTGCTTCTTGGCCAATGAGGACCCTCCGATGCTGCGATACCAGAGGTTGTGCTGCAGAGACGCAATCAGAACCAAAACCTAATCATTTAAATCTACAGACGTGACCTGTGGGTACTGTATGTCCCATACGTCTCTATAGGAGCAGCAGCTCAGGCACGGTACCAGTCACTCCCACAGTCGGACCTGCAACCCCAGCATCTTCATCTTTCTGCTGTTGATTCACATTCCTCCTGGTTTCTCCTCTTTGTGTGTATCTTTGCACCTTAACAAAGCATTAGCCACGCAGCATGCTATAGCTAGCTTCTACATCCCCACGACTACAGAGCGGTGGGAGGTTACAGGGCTGGGTCTACGGTTCTGGTGAGCCACGCGTCCACAGAGACCCGTTCCAACATTAGAGCCCTGATACGACGCATCCAGGGAGACACTGACTGAGACTGAACTCTGTAAACGAGTATGATGTCATAAATCCAGCAAGACACACGTATGAACAACTAGACTGTAACTTTGTAATGTACTTGTACATGATCTACTGCAGTATCAGATACACTGTGTCCATTACAGAGGCTCGGTACTCAACATGGTACAGCTCTTACTGTCTGATGCATTGTAGTATGACCTCGCTGACCTCAGTACATCTGATCAATTTTAAGTAGGCACAGGATAGTTTTTCACCATACAGATCAACTGCTTTTGCTTTGTTTACGCTGTTATTTCTGACTGAACCGTGAATTCTACAGGTGTTCGAAACACTGGAGCACAACAACCTCTCAGTGCTCTAAATCAGCCCCTTCCTCTTCTCCTACTTTTTTTATTAGCGTTAATTAACCTTCTGACGTCATCGACTCGTTAGAACTTATTGAGGAGCAATTCAGACGTCACACAGGTAACAGCGCAGGTGAGCCTCTCGCTCACGCGCACGCGCGCACGCAGGCAGGTGTTGCTTACCTGAAGGTCTCGCGCTCCGTATGAAGCTTCCCAGAGTCTGGAGTTAATCCACTCAACTGAAGCTGCAGCTCTGAGCAGCCCACTCTCACAAACCGTCTGCAGGTGCATGCGCACATACACTTCCTGCCCCCAGCGTGCGTCCTTCAAAATAAAAGTTGCAGGAATTGTGACGAAACCCGTGGATCCGGTTTTAAGCGGTGGCCGCTTTAGTTTAAACAACTAAACAAACTTTTAACAGTAATGTTTGAAAATGTTCTTAATCTTATTTTTAATTTAACAATTATATCTTCTGTAATTATAATTACATCCAGTCAAGTGTCTCCTTACAAGGCATCGAACCCTGAGCTGAGCCGAACCCTCGCTTGTCAACTGCGACTCAATGAATGAGAAGCAGTGTTTAGAAGAAGATAAGGAGTTTATTTTGTCTACGTTTTCTTTCTCTTCTAATAATGATTGTCTTTATTTTGCTGGTTCATACTTGATGTTAAAGACTCTGAATGTGCTGATGTGACGCTGAAACACTGAGGTCGGTCCAACAGTCTGAATCTGAACCGGACTCATGGCAGCACATCGTTTCTGTTAGTTGTGATTCGCTCCTCCGGCCATTGGGGGTGCTGTTTGTTAAACTACACTAACCTGTCTGTCAAGCGCTTTCCACAGGTGCGCACAAATTAATTTGTTTTGTCTGTATTTTTTCAACCCACGTGTTTCGTGTTTTAGTTTGATAGTGTGTCGCTTCCTGTTCGTTCTTTCCTCTCAGTTGGTTGAGTTTATCTTTAATCAGTTGACTTTATTTCCGGCCTGTGCATTGATTCAGCTGTTTTAGGTTCTTCCCTCTTTGCAGTTTGTCTTTTTTCACAGATTCGAGAACTTTATGTTTAAAGAAACATCTCCTGTGTTTCACACAGGTTCGTACAGTGTATAGTTTTGTAATCTTCTGTTCTTCAGATTGAGTCATTACATATATTTTGTCTAAACTCTTCAGCGCCTCTCTTCTTTTGGCTCCGTGGTCATAATCATCATCACAGACCTAAGGCTTTGCATTGCATGTGGCTCAAACGGTGATCAAACCCAACCGCCGTCGTTATAGTGCCGACCCGGGTCCGGCCCAGCGGGCGGCTGTGGTTCTGGAAGGTAACAGTGCCCCCCTGCTGCCGCCGCCTCCTCCTCATCCCACGTGAAGCGCGCTCTTTGTCGAGCGGACGTGCTGCGCTCGACGAGCTGCGCGGAACCGCTTAATTGGACTAAACGGGGTGAAGTGAGGATTGGAGTCTCTTCCGAGCCGAACCCGGCTGAGTCCAGGCTGGAGGCGGGATCAGCGGGACATTACGGCTGTTTGAGCGCCATGGAGGCTCCGTGCGTCGCGGCGATGCTGGTCCTGCTGTTGTGTTGCTGGTCCGGTCCGGGACGAGCTGAGAGGGTGAGTCGACCCACAAACAGAACCTAAGTTTAATGAGCGGATAATCTGGGTGACTGAGTCCACGTTTTCATTCAATTCCTAGTTCAGTTCTGGAACAACGTCTTTAATTTCTGACAGTTCCCTCCTCCGAACATTTTAGACTCAGAAACTGGACTGGACACTACTGGTTCCGGTTTATCCAATATGTTCCAAAAATTCCAAAAACAAGTTAAATCGTCCTGTTCGCTCATCCAACACATCCACTGCGCGCCTGCAGAACTGACCTATGTTACTTATGGACCTGACTCACCAGAACCATAGAATGCAAACGTTTAATGATAAAAAATTTAAAATGGAAACTTGATTATTAGCAAAACGTGACGCAAAAAGTGGCAGGTGTGTGAAAGTGATTTCTTGGATTCACCGGTGATCCCTCTGATGTGTTGTCATGGTAACAGACGGACTGAAACCAGTGTTCTTTGAGACCACGCGTCCGGTCCAGTGCTGGAGCTGATGCTCTGTGTTGGTTCCGCTTTCTTGTTTTGCTCACCTGTGTCTGGACCATGAGTCTGAGTTAAAGAAAACCTGTTCTGAATAACTGGATTCGCAGGAGTGTGACTGAGAAGTCTGTTAGTATTGGTACTTTAGCAAATGTTTAATTCAGTCTGAATGTTTGAGCATCTTAGCACATTTTTCTTCACTGAAGTGAACTCTACTTTATGCTGTAAAATCCACTGACTCCAGTGCTGCAGACAAACCAAGTGTCTGTTGTCTTAGTTGGTCTGTTTTCTGTTTCAGCCTTTTGTCCTGATCTGATGTTATTACTGACACTCACACACACACACACACAGCAGTGCAACACAAACAGAGCTCAGATCAGATTAAAGCAACCGTGTGAAGGCACTTCAGTGATTCACCCAATGAGTGGTGGGAGCAGTGTTCTGATGTGGACTGAAGGAAAGTTCTAGAACCACGGCCCGACTCAGTCCTAGATAAAGAGAGGATGATTTTATGCTTCATCCTCTTCTCCTTTTGGTGCCGTGACAGTTTGTTCTGACCAGGTCCACCAGTACCAGCGGACCTGGAGTCTGGCTGACTCACTCCTCAAATGAGCACCAGAAGCTTTGTCTCAGAGCATTACCCATGATGCCGTGCTGCAGGACGTGTCGGGGCGCCCGCTGTCGCTGAAGCGTTCTGAGACGTGAACGAAGATAATCAGACCCTCATCAGCGAGTGTCTGCTGTCTGCGGCCTGTGTTTATCGCACAGCGCTGTTACACCTGCAGGATACATGGAGATGTTTGGGTTCCAGCCTCCAGAAAAAATGTCTGTCAGATTACGACTTCATGAAGGAGCACGTTTGTTACACATGCACGGGTCCGAGTCCGGTCCTGAGCCGAGGGCTGGGTTACACGGCTGTTGCTTTCAAACGACTCACAGTTTGTCTCGTGTATTGGTTAAAGCCTGAATAGGGAGAGACCTCACTGACCTCACTCACCTGTGTGACACCTTTTTACCATTTCGTGTCTTTCAAATGCTTTGTAACTAATTTCGATGTTCCTTGTACTTTATCTTTGCAGGTTTGTCACTGCAGCGGGAAATCATTATGCCACTGCGATGGGGTCAAAGGTCAACAGGTGAGAAGTTCTTTATCACAACACCTATTTAGGTATAACTAGAAATATAAGCAGGTACAGTAACTTCACTTATTGTTCAAAAAAACTGGTTCAATGCATTTATCAGAACAGAAGCTATAAATAAAAATTGTAGCTTGGGTCAGTGGTCATGGTGTGCCTGCTGCCCTCTGGTGGTAAACGTCTGGTGCTGCAGGCATCAGGAAACATCAGGAGCCAAAACTGCGGAAGAGCTGATCACTCTGAAAACTCAAAACTCTAGGTAAAGATGTAAAGACAGAGTTTCAGCCACGAGTTTATTCAGACTATACTTTTTAATAATTTTCATGACTCGTGTAAAAAATTATCATGTCTCACATCAGTTCAGCTGCAACAAACTCGGCAGCCTTTGTCTCTCCACTACATCTGATGGGAATGAGACCACCCAGGTGTGATTGCTGGGTTCTTAGGAAAACAAAGGCTGGTTCCTCTCTGCTGACCATGAAACATCCATCTGTTTCCACGAGAACCCACTCAGAGAATCACTGATGCACCTGAGTTTATTGGCATGTTCTGCCTCTGTGTGGATCTGATCCATGACCCCCCCCCTCCTGAGTTCTGCCTGTGTTTTTATGTTCCACAGGGAGAATCTGGCTTCCCCGGATTCAAAGGACTTCCTGGAGGGGTTGGTTACCCTGGAAACGAGGGTCAGCCTGGCCTACCTGGAGAGAAGGTAAGAGCTGATGCTTATTAGCACACTGTAGAGTTCTTCAGAGGAGTGGTAGTTGCGTTAATGAATGCTAAATAAAGATTTGGTGTGTTTGTTCTCAGGGGGAACAGGGAGCATCAGGAAGTCTGGGACTGAAAGGCTCTCGGGTCTGTGAGCATCACCCTGACGTGGTGTCTGGTGCCTAAAAATTAATAGAAGATAAGAACTAAACATCAGTCTGTTTTTTTCTCTATATTCATCAGGGTCTTCCAGGAAAATCAGGATTCCCAGGGCCCCCAGGACTGCCAGTAGTGTTTGATTTTCATTGTGATTTACTGAACGTTTTATTCACACGTCTCATTAACTGAACTGTTGTTGTGTTCTTTCTCAGGGACTACCTGGACGCGAAGGACCAATTGGCCGTCCAGGATTCCCAGGATGCAATGGGACTAAGGTAGAGATGATTATGCTTTGACTCTTGCCTTGCCTGATCACATCAATATCACATGTAATATAAAAAGTACACTATGTGATGAAAAGCTTTAATGGAGAACAGAATAGAGCCCAGCATCGAGCTCTGAGGTACACCACAAATAATTTAAAGTATAATGGAACAATACTGGTACTGTACTCATCCATGGATTGATTTCTTAAGGGCAACACTGGTAATGTGGGATTCCCAGGAATTCAAGGTCCTGATGGATTACGAGTAAGTTCTGCTTCCTGTACCAGTGAACTCTTCTTTTACAGAAAGCTACAGTAAGCTGAACTGACTAATGCTGAGAAGCTGAAGATAATTGTGTCTGCGTTTCAGGGTCAAACAGGCCAGCGTGGTTTAAAGGTAAGAGAGCAAAGCTGAACATGACTGGAGCTTCCCTGCTCACAAGCAGTTCTGCAACTTTCAACCTTCTCTCGTATGTGACACTGTTTTCAAACTGATTGACTGACTGTGGAGAAAGGATCGTTTCCAAACCACAATCACTTTTAACTGTTCCAAGCTCCTCATTTCTGTTTGTTCAGACTGAATATTGACTCTGTTTTTAGGGAGACACTGTGACTTTTCCAGTCACCCACGAGATTAAAGGAACTACAGGACCACAAGGACAAGCTGGAGAAAAGGTCGGTCACTGCCAGGGATTTTATTTTTTACAAAACAAATAATTGCCATTGCCAGTTTCCTGGACCTGATGTCAACATGAGAGCTTACACAATAAGCCCAGTAGGCTGTCATAGTACCAGAGAAGTGTCCTTTGAGTCTTTTTCATTGTCTGTTTGTCTTTTAGGGACTAAATGGCATATCCGGGGATCCAGGACCACCGGGACCACCAGGACCTCCTGGACTTCCTGTAAACCTTACTAATCTTATTTTACCTTACTAATCTCTAATTTAGACATCTGTAACAAAAGAGATTAGAAAGGGTTTATTTTTGTTCTGTTTGTACAGGGGAGTCTAGGTTTCCCTGGAGTATCAGGAGAGAAGGTCGGTGTGCTGAGAGGTCGAACTGACCTGCAGCTCTTTTTCTCTGAGCTTCTAGTTTTTTCCCTAAACGTTATAAATGCTATTTTTTTACCTTGAACAATCACAAGCACAACTGGTCAAATCAAGATGAAAGTAACTTTTAAATACAATTAAAAATTGTTCCAAACTTTTCAATAGACAAGGCCTATTCTGGTTTTGCTCAAGCATAATTTAGTCCATACTGTGTTTGTGTTTCAGGGTCAAGAGGGTCCCAGTCCAGTGATCCCAGGTCCTCAAGGACAGAAGGTAACACGTTTCTTCATACAGCATGAGTCAATTATAGAGGTGGATACTGTTGGTATCTGAACTTTCATAAGAAAACGATTAAGGTACTTAATATAACAAAATAAAGATAACAGAATATCACTTAACAATATGCAGATTAAATCACTCTTCCATCAGCTGCGATGTTTTGGTCACTTACAGTATGATTAAACAAGAATAACTCTCATGTTCCTGCACACAACAGTTCCACAAACAGAGCCAGGAGGTGGCGATCTAATTAATAACTAGCAAGTGGTGATGGCAGGAACCAGCACTTGGTCACTTGACAGGTGGAAACTTCCTACAGTCACTATCAGCTTTGTTTTATTGCCAGGGAGATCGTGGACCCCCAGGAATTCCTGGACAGAAAGGCATCAAACTTTATGCTGAGGGACCTAAAGAACTAAAGGTCTGCCTGCCTGTCTCCCTGCCTGTTTGTCTTTCTGCCTGTCTGCCTGCATGTCTGTCTGTATAATATGTTTCTATTGTTGTATTTCAGGGAGAACCAGGTGAAGCTGGAGAGAAAGGCTGTCGTGGACGTCCTGTGAGTTAAATTCTTTAAGTCTTTAAGCTTTGGTTTGGTTCATTTCTTGAAGTTTCAGACTGTGTATTTATTTTCTCCTCCAGGGTCTACCGGGGAGACCGGGGGATAAAGGAGAGAAGGGCAATCAAGGTGACCCTGGCTCAATAGTAAGAGACACCGAGAAACCAGTAATTAATGTGTCATCCTCATCAGAGCACTACGCTGCAGGAATGCTGGTTTGACATGTTGCTGTTTGTGCTGCAGGGGAAACCGGGAAAGGACGGACTTGTTGGAGAACTAGGACGACAGGTAACAGATTATTTGGGAGCAGATGTTACTTTCCTGTTCCTATGAAGTTGTTTGGACAAACGTTCACCATTTGGCATTGATGAATTCTGTCTCATGTCAGGTAGATGGTCATAAAGAGCTTGGGTTGCTATCTAGATTTGACTTTTGGTTTGTAGCTATAGTTTAAATACAAACCAGACAGTTGGTCTGAGCAGAACAGTCCTGCTTCATGTAAAGATCGAACCTGGGGATGGGCCATAGAACCTAACTGTGTGTGTCTGCAGGGAGACCCAGGGGATCAAGGGTACCTTGGCCCTCCAGGTCTTGAGGGGACCAAGGTGAGAGTCATATAAAGTACTTCTGCAGTATAATATTAAGGTATCAGGTCTCATGTAGTACAAACATCCAAAAAACAGCAATGAAACATAGTGTTTGGGATTTTAGGGGGAGAGAGGAGATCCTGGTCCTACAGGTCCTCCAGGAGATGTGAGTCCGGACCTTTGTTTTATGTAAAATAAAAAAGATGAGCTGCACATTTATCCACATGTAAAACAACAGTTTCTTTCAAATGTTTTTATCAGACAGTCTGGAAGCACAGATTTTTACTGGGTCCACCCGGTGAGCCCGGGCCCAATGGACCTCCGGGAATACCTGGAGTGAAAGGTATCACAGCTTTCAACATGTACAGTCTGAGTTAAAGTTTGGTGATACACACTCATGACATGTTTACTGTATGTGGACAATAAAACTATGAAGCTCTGTGCTCACTGATGTCATGCAGGTTGGGAGGGTCCATTTACAAAGAACCAGCCATTATTCTCCACTTACACTGTGTTTTGAATAACTTTCACAGTTTTGATGTTTTTTAAGGTAAAGGTGATCAATTAAAGATTGAAGTGGAGCATGGGATTAAGCGTATTGTTTGGATCATGTCATGATCCTGCGTCACGTACCAGCCTCCTGTTCTAATCCCTGTCGAACTGGACCGTGTTGTTGATAAAGCAGCTTTGGTCGTCATCGTAATGTACGAAACCTAGAGTCTTTGTTCTTAGATACTGTAGATGTGGGAGCAGGCTACCGACCCACAGCTGCAGCCATTCAGCAGTCTGTCAGGAACTGGAGCAGTCTTTATAGTCTTTCTTTCCTGTCAGCACGGCCCTCAAACTGAAATTGTTTATTCCAGAGCCACATGAATGTAACTCATTTACATTGGTACATTTCTTCTCCTATTTCAGGAATCATTGGTTTTCCAGGACTACAGGGCAAACCAGGTACCTTCCACTCTCACTGTTGCAGATCAGAAAACAATCAGTAATTAATAGTGCAAAAAGTGCAAGCATAAAATTGTATTTTATTGTATGAAGTGGGTTTTTTTTTTAATTTAAAGTGGAATGCGAGGTCTTTTTAAAATGGTACGTTTTTTAGCTAAAATGACAAATCTGACTCGCAAATCTCTTGAGCTGCAGTAAATGGTCCTACCTGATGCACCACGTCGTTTATCAGCTTTTTATTTTGAATCAAATTGAACAGATGTTAGAAAGCCACAGATTCCTCCTTTAGCCAAAACCCTCTGGAAAAACAAGGCAGTTGTCCCTTCACGTAGTCTCTGTGACGATATGCGACCGGCTACAGTAATATTACCTACAAAAAGATACTGTACAATTAATTATTAAATTAGTATTAGAGGTGCAGCTAGCCACTTGCAAGCTACTGTAAAACAATAAAGGTTGCCCAAAACTGATGATCTGTAACACACATATGTTCCCCATCAGCCATAGAATCTGCAACATCACGCAAGAAAAACTGGCAAAGGTGAAATTGATTGCAGCACAGTCAGTCTAGTCCTGTTTTCGCGGCACAGTGTAAAGACTGTCTCCTGCACACAGCTCCTCTCAGCTATCAGCTTCACAACACGGCTGAAACTATGACTTTCAGTCATACTAAACATACTAAACTAAATGTTCTGCACTCTGACTGCTCGCTGCTGTCCCCTCCACCCTTATCCAGCTCCCTGCGGTTGCCTTTTGGCTCTAGCAACCTCATCTTCCTCTATGTAATACGTCTTCTCTGGTTCATGCAAAAAAAACACAAATAGACTGTGCTAATACACGGTAGAACTCACTTTCTTCTAAATAATCTGCTAAAGGGCCTTTAGCCATTGAATATTAGTGCTGTAGAATAGCAGAGAGAGCAGTAGCACCTCGGCAGGCTGGCTTCTCCTCCCTCTCAGCCGGGCTGCTGCTAAGGCGGCTAAACCAGGAAACACTAGTAATTTGTGAGCCCAAGGAAAGTCGGCAGGGCAATTGAGATGACGTTTTTACATCATCTTTAGCTGCCCTGGCGATATTTTCTCTGAGTGTCGCTTCATTCTTAAATACTACTTGACTTGTTTTTGGTCAACCCCCATTAAAAATTGGTGAAGTTTTCCTTAAAGTCTCTTCTCTTCTCCCAAGGTGTGGCTGCTCCAGGCCCACAAGGTCCTCAGGGGCCCCCTGGTTCAATGGGACCCAAAGGAGAACCCGGGGAAGCAGCTCCTCTTGTTACTGGTCCCCCAGGTGAGACTGGAGTCCCAGGAGATCGTGGAGCTGAAGGAGAACAAGGAGACCCAGGAATACCAGGTACCAAAAAGGAAGAGAAACATACACACAGTCACTGCAATTCGGCTCTGTGCTTCACCACAGTGGGTTCTATAAATCATGTAGGAACTGCTTCCTGTTCTTGGTCTGGCTGACCTGTCTTTGATCTGTCAACCACCACTTGTGTTTTCTGAAGTTCTGAATGTGTAGAAGAGCTTCATGGAGGCGCTGAGCTTCATACAAAATAGTAACACAATTGCTAGCCTAGCTTTAACAAAGTCTCAATCACTGCTCATTTACAGCAATTCTGTTGTTGTTTTGTCAGATTTGATAGAAGTAGGCATTGGTGTTCGTGGAGTTAAAGGTCTAAAAGGCCTGATGGGGTTTCCTGGGACCAGAGGTCCAGCTGGAGAGGAGGGTAAGATAAACCTTACAACCACTTTACTTAGTACAAATTATCACATTAGTTGTAATGAACCATACACAGCACTACACTTTAGGGAATGTTCATCAGATTTGTGAGGGTTAAGTTTTATATCTGTGCATATACACAAATATGCATGTGCAATATGTACTGTATAACCGATCACTGATTGGTGTTTGTCAGGTGAAAAGGGGGATGTGTGTGTGGTCTGTCCTGTTGTTTCCAGCTCTCCAGGACCTCCAGGTATACAAGGAGAGCAAGGTGAACAAGGAAAGACGGGTAAGAACAGGAATCCTGGTGTGTAATGATTTATTACTGAGTCACCTTTTCAAATTAAATTAAGTATTGATGTGTATTTTCCAGTGAGACTGACTGGAAAGATAACAGGCCAGTAAAGCTCACCCTTTTCTCTTTGACTTCATTCTGTCGGTAGGTGTAGACAGCTTACCAGGGCCTAAAGGTGACAAAGGCGAAAAAGGTGCAACTGGGCCACTTGGTTCACAGGTCAGTTAACCTCATGGTTCAGATACACCTGCTAAAAAAATCACCGCCGGAGCAGGAGAGAAATATCTTGAACATAGAAAACTACTGATACAAAACAAAAATACTGCTAAGGCAGGAGCTAAATGTAGGCACGAGAAACACAAAACCAAAATGATTATCAAAAGCCAGAGGTTGGGGAGTAGGCACGTAGTACAAGGATACATGGGGATCATGGAAGACACACCAGCAATGTAGACACACAAGAGGAGGGTTTAAATACAATACATACTGTAACGAGGGTAAATAGCAAACACCTGACATGGGGAAGAAACCAGATACAAACACAAGAACCACCCTCTGGTCAGAGGAGGGCAGAATTGTTACAGACAGAACTTAAAACCACACAGAACATGAATATAACCAAAACCCCCTGAACAAACACTAGCCCTGGTACAGTACTTACTGTACTTGTGTTCACATATCATCCTAGAGGTAACATGAATTAACCCTTGACATACACTAGACATGATCACAGAAGCTAAGGGGGGTAACTCCAAGCTCGGATCAGGAGGGCAGAAGACCTGTTAGAGTGAACGCAGTGAGGTACTCAAGAAACTGGTTTTAGTGATGAGCTGAACAGCAGCGAATGCGGTGTTCAGTAACAGTATGATCAAGCTGACATCTAAACATCTGCTCAATATATTAATTGTCACTGTTTCTGTCTTTAGGGCCTCTTTGGTATCCCAGGTCTTCCAGGGCCCCAAGGGTCTATTGGTGACCCTGGAATCATGCAAAGGGTGGGCCAGAAAGGTCAAGAAGGGATCCAGGGGGAACCAGGTCCACTAGGCATCAATGGGATAGATGGACCTCAAGGAAGTTTAGGATTGAAAGGGGTTAAGGGACAAAAAGGAAATCCTGTCAGTATCGAAATATTTGTATGAGTCCAGAGCAGATCTGGCAGAGCTGCAAATACATATGTTTGTCATGCTCTGCTCAACAGGGGCCCCAAGGGCAGAAGGGAGACATGGGACTCATTGGGAAAACTGGTTCTAGAGGACAATTAGGACAGCAAGGACAGCGAGGATTTTCTGGAATTGGGGTTCCAGGTCCTCCAGGCCCCCAAGGCAATGTTGGAGTCCTGGGACATCCAGGAGAACCTGGAAAGCCAGGTGAGTTTGAGCAGATAGGATCTGGACAGTTTGGAGCTCAAAACCGGAATTAACAAACAGTTATTCCTTGCTATTTAGGTGAAAAGGGTTTACCAGGCAAAATCAAAACTTCTCTAGGAGATCGAGGGCAGAAGGGAGAAAAAGGTTTATCTGGAAATCCTGGACCTGAAGGTGAGACAGACCCAGCAGGCACACAACCGACCTTCGACGTTAAATAATGTCAGTTGTTGTTGGTGTGACGTTGCATTAGCATTTAAGGTTGTTTTAAAAAAAAAGGGGTGAAAAGGGGTTGTTTCAACCTTTTAATGCTAATGGTTGCAAAAAGATTAACAAATACTAATAAATTAACGTTGAAATAAAGTTAGTTGTTTTTGTGGCGCTTATGTAACATTGAAAACATCACGTTAATGCTGTGTGATGTCGACAACAAGACGCTGAAATTACCTTACCCTATCAACATTGATACGCCTTTCCAAATCAAGACCAAATCAGTGTCTTTCCTGGTTTCAGGTGTGACAGGACCTCCAGGTGAGCCAGGGTCGGTTGGTCCAAAGGGACAAAAAGGAGACAAAGGACTTTCTGTTCAGGGGCCTCCGGGATTTTCAGGGATCAAAGGTCAGTTAATTGAAGACAACTCATAACTGAACTATTTAGTTGAACAATTAATTCAAACTTTTCTATTATTCAAGTAATTATGCAAGTCTCAGCAGCTCTTTCCCTTTGTGTTCTTTTCTCCGCGTTTTGTGTTTCCTTCAACCAATTTGTGTTTTCTGTTTTTATATAAATTGATGTGGAGTGGTGCGACAATGGACCCCAACTTCATTAATCTTCCACTTTGTTTTATTATCTTTTGCCAACGTTTTGAACCGACCTCGGGGGTTGTTTTAAAGAAGCGGCTCCATTGTTTACACTCGGGACCAGCTGTTAGCTCTTAGCCGAGCCGAGTTTCTCCACGATGGAAAGCCAGAGATTCCAGGGGAGATACAGAGGATGCTGCAGAGCTGGAGTTAAGCGCTGGGAGAGAAAACGGTGGTACAAGCCATATGTACCATCCATTACAATGGGAAACGTCCGCTCCCTCTCCAACAAGCTGGACGAGCTAACAGTGCTTATGCGTCTGCAGCGCTTGTACTGGGGAAGCAGCCTGCTGTGTTTCACCAAGATAGACCGGACTCTGTTCTCTTTTGATGGACTCACGCTGATGCAGGCGTACCAGAGCATGGCACAGGGCGGCAAGACGAAAGGTGGGGGTGTAACCCGGACCACGTCACGGTTAGAGAACAGCACAGTAGCAGGGACACTGAGCTGGTGGCAGTCAGCGTTCAGCCGCACTACCTTCCACCGGGGTTCTCCCAGGTTCCCTGCATCACCGCTTACATCCCTCCGTCGGCCGACGCCGCTGTCGCGTGTGAGTGACACACCTGCAGACAGAGCACCCAAACGCCCTGATTCTCATCTCTGGGGACTTTAACATGACAATAAAACTCTGGATCTTCTACATGCTAACGCATATACCTCGGCCCCGCTGCCCCTTTTAGGACACTCTGATCACAACTTGGTTCGTCTCCCTCCTGCCTACACTCCAGTGTTGAAACAGCAGACACCACAGGTAAAAACAGTGAAGATTTGGGCAGAGGAGGCAACAGAGCAACTAAAGGACTGTTTTAACGCTACAGACTGGGACGTTCTCTGCAGTCTACATGGGGAGGACATTGACAGCATCACACACTGCATCACGGACTACAATAATTTCTGTGTGGAAAACACCATGCCAACAAAGACAATGCAGTGTTTTTCCAACAATAAGGGAGGGTCCTCAGGGAGTGTGCAGACCAGCTCAGTGAGGAGGACCCTCCATATTCAACCTGAGCCTCAGAGTGGAGAGAGTACCAGTACTCTGGAGGAGTTCCTGTCCGGTTCCTGTTCCAAAAGTACCCCGTCCTAAGGAGCCGAACCACTTCAGACCCATTGCCTTAACCTCCCACCTGATGAAGGCCATGAAGTGGATCGTCCTCAGTCTCCACTGGACCCGCCGCAATTTGCATATTGACCAGGCATCGGGGTGGATGATGGCATCATCTACCTGCAGCATCGGCATGTCTCACCTGGAGTCCCCTGGGAGCACTGTGAGAGTCATGTTTTTTGATTTCTCCAGTGCTTTGAACAACATCCAGCCATCACTGCTGAGGAGGAAGCTGGAGGTTACAGGCATGGACCAACACGTGGCTGCTTGGACCATCAACTACCACAGTCACGCAGCCTTACAAACTGTGGCCTGTCTGTGTGTCTGATGTGGTAATCTGCAGCACGGGGGCTCCTCAGGGGACGGTGCTCTCCCCTTTGCTGTTCACCCTGTACATATCAGACTTTACTGTAAGTACAACTCCCACCACTGTCACCTATAGAAGTTCTCAGACAACAGTGCCATTGTTGGATGTGTATCGGGGGAGGAGTAAAGGGGGGTCCTGAGCTGGTGTGAGAACAACCACCTGATGCTAAACACCAGCAAAACAAAAGAGCTCGTTCTGGACTTCACGAGGTCCCCTCCACCACACGCACTTGTGAAGATTCAGGACTCAGACATTGAGTTTGTGGACACATTTAAATACCTGGGCGTTGACCTCAACAAAAAAATGGACTGGTCCAACAGCACAGACTCTGTATAGGAAAGTGGCCTCCAGCTGCTGAGGAGACGGAGGTCTGTGGTGTGAGCAGACAGCTGCTAAGGACCTTCTATGACTCTGTGGCCTCAGTGGTCCTGTATGGAGCTGTGTGCTGGGGGGGGGCAGTACAGGCTTTACTATTGTTGTCTACCTTACCTGATTTTTTTACTAAAGATTTTACTTGATCGACTTGATTAGGGTGTTATTTTTTCTTCTATAGTTGGTACTACCACGGTCTGTTCACGATCTGTCTCCTTGCTGCTGTAGACAAAATAATTTCCCCATTGTGAGATGAATAAAGTTTAACTTATCTTATTTTCTAAACTACATTTAGGGCTAAAAGGTCTTTCAGGAGCTCCAGGTTTACCTAGTTTTGGTGCCAAGGGACGGGCCGGGCCATCAGGCCCTCCAGGGATCCCAGGACCAAAGGTAACATGATTTTAAGTTATCAGCATAAACAGTGTGTGTTTAGAACAGTTTGCTTTTTATATGAACCTATGTCAAGAAACAAAAGAATTGTTGCATAAAAAAATAGTTATTTTCTAAAACAGCTTAGCCGGGAGGGTACAACTGTTCCATTGTCTTCTAGTGAGCTTGTTTGTGATCAAGGACACCAATCATTAATTCCTCTGCATCTCAACCTGTCCCTTTGCAGAAGGAGCTGTATGGTGTTAAAAGCATTTGACAAGTAAAGTACCATTATTCTTACAGTGCCTTTGTCCAGATGAAATGTCCAAATGGCAAGATATAGATCGTTCTATGAGCTTAGCTGGTAGACAGACTTCAGGATGGAATGTCATGCTGAGGTCAAAGCTACAGGTCCTCTACAATGTCAGACTCTCCAACTAGAACCATGAGGTCCAAATACCGCTGATCGCACGGTGTTGTTTTGGCCATAAATAGGCCGTTAGCACACTGTTAGCCATTAGCATGCCATTGTCTTTTGTCAAACAACAACAAGCTGGCTCCTGTGACCTGTGACCCCTTTGAAGTCATACAGGCTTCCGCAAAAGAGGTGGGGCGATTAACTTCACTTGTGAGAGACTCCTAAAACAGTGTTTACAACCAGGGGGCTGGAAAAACACAGATGGGCAATGTGTGGGGGCTTTTTGCCATGAAAACTTACATCAAGTTTTCAAGGTCCAAGGTCATTATTTATGTGCAGGAGCCTTTAACTCTGAAACCATGAATGCCAATTACTAAATCTCCAGGGCATCATCACACTGTTTCCTGTTTTTCTAGTTGTATTATCAGGAATCACATCTAGAAACTTTTTTTCTGTACTGCTGGTTTCTGTGGTGACAGGGGGAAAAGGGTATCGGTTTCCCAGGTCAGCAAGGTCAATTTGGGCCTCAGGGAGAAGAAGGCTCTGTGGGCCTTCAAGGGCTCCCTGGACCTCAAGGAACAAATGGAGCTGCAGGACCTCCAGGACAGGATGGCCCACCAGGATTCAAAGGTAGGTTCTCGTCCCAGAATATATTCAGAAATCAGTTATAAGGAATTCATTAGTTGTTGTTTTTTTTTCTCCAACACAATATTTGTACCAAGATGGGAAAACTAAAACTAACTGAGCTAACTGAACAACAACGGTTTTAAATCAATAAAGTAAATAGAAATGTCTCTTAGGTCGTAGTGGGTTTGATGGTTTATTGGGTCCTGTTGGTCCTGCTGGACTCTGTTTACCTGGAGCTCCTGGACCTATAGGAGAGCAAGGACCGAGGGGTGTTATTGGATTTACAGGTACTAACTTTTGATACGTAGAGTTCTCTACGTGTTAAACTTTGATATAGTGAAATGAGTCAGAACCACATTTATAAAATATGCCTGTCAATTAATTGATATATATCTTGTAGGGACACGGGGAAAAAAAGGGGGAGATGGGTGACCTTGGGCTGCAAGGTGTGGGTGTTTTGGGGCCTCAAGGACCAAGAGGAGAACCAGGACCTGAGGGCCCAACCGGGCCAATAGGAGAAGTTGGACAGAAGGGCCTGGCAGGGTCTAATGGGAAACCAGGAATCCCAGGTTAGAAAACATTACCATTTTTTTTATTTAAACCAGCTGATAAACTTGAGATGTCCCTGATTCGAAGTGGTTCTAATATATGTTTGTTGTTTTTTTTTCTATTAAACCTGATTCTTTTGTCCTTGCATCTATAATAATATTAATTGTGTGTTTTAGGTGGCAGAGGTGAAGTGGGTCCACCGGGACCTTTGGGATATCTAGGAGCTAAAGGGAAACCTGGAGAACCAGGACAATCAGGGCCAAAAGGTTTCTTATCAATCAGTAAATTAGTTTCTCTATTGTTCAGTTAATGAGTCAGCCCCATCTGAATGTAGGTATCTCTGTCTCTAAGGTGAGACAGGTGTTGATGGTGTCAGGGGTTTTCAAGGGCCTCCTGGGCCTCAGGGCGACAGAGGAGAACCTGGTGAAAAAGGAATCCAGACAGTTTTGGAGATCCATGGAGATCCAGGAGATCCAGGAGACCCTGGTACGCTAATCAGGTCTATTCTATTCTCTTTTAATCTAGTGTATTGAAGAGTTTTTCCCTGGGAAGTGGAGACCAGCAAACCTTAGTTTGTCCCAATCTTCCAATGGTTTTGTTGCATATTTGCAGTTTGTGAACATTCACACTGTAACGACCATTCAACCCTTTAAAACACCTACAGTTTATCAGTTTGTGTTTGTTGTGTGTTTCTTTCAGGGCCCATAGGTGTCACTGGTCACAAAGGAGAGAAAGGTCGTCCAGGACCCAGTGGCCCTAATGGCATCAATGGTGTACCTGGGAATCCTGGGCCAATAGGTAACACAACTAATTAGAAAAAAATTCTTACCTTTTATACAATGACTCCACAAAAAACTTAACTTATTGCAATCTGTTTTTTCAGGACTTCCTGGAGACCCTGGCAAAGATGCCACTGACGGTTGTCCTGGTCCCTCTGGTCTCCCAGGTTACCCAGGAAAGATGGGGAAACCAGGTAACAATGTCTAACTTATCAACCTCCCAAACACAAGTGTATGAATACCAAGCTTATCTTTATCCTAAGGATTAATCTGGGTTCCTAACGCTTTTCAGTGAGAGCCAAACACTAAAAACACAAACCTGTATGGTCTGAACACTATGCAAAGAAAACAAAAAGAGAATGAGTTTTACTGTATGAACAGTCTGGGACCTTTCTGGGACACATATAGACCTGAAAATGTCCAGAAAGCATTTACTCCCCACAATTACCTGAAGACCTTCTATGACTCTGTGGTGGCATCAGCCGTCCTGTACGTGTGTTCTGCTGGAGCAGCAGCATCACAGTGAGGGACAGGAAGAGACTGGACAGGGTCATCAAGAAGTCCAGCTCTATCCTGGGCTGCACTCTGGACACGGTGCAGGAGGTGGTGAGAGAAGGGTCCTGGCTAAACTCACATCCATCCTGGACCAGGATTCTGATCCACTGGAGGACTCACTGTCTGCTCTGGAACAGCTTCAGTAGCAAAGATATTGTAGATCTTTCCTACCTGCTTCTATCAGACTCTACAGTCAGAACTGTTAACTACCTCCCGGTCCATAAACTCACCCACTGCATTAATATTTATGTAGAAAATTTCCCATGTGCAATATTTGTGCAAAAACTGTTCAACATTTATATACTTATATGCTATAACCCCTCCCATTACTCCATACTCACTCTACCCACCTGGATATTATTGTAATGTGTTAATTCTTGCTGCTGTAATTTATTTTCTTCTCTGTATCGTGCTGTTGTGTGATGCAATTTCTCCACCGTTGGACAGTTAAAGGTTTTCCTATTCTTATTCTTATTTTAGGTTGTCTAGGTGAGAAGGGTGATGTAGGGCCCAATGGAGCACCTGGTTTACCTGGATTTCCTGGAGTGGGAGGTATAAAAGGTGTTAAAGGCGAGCCAAGTCCACCTGGACCAGGACCTAAAGGATGGCCAGGAATGAAGGTATCATACACATAGATAACCAACAAAATGTTGTTTTTTATATACTAAGTTTTCTGTTACTGATCATCTGAGAAGTTCCTGAACCTAGGCTTAACCCAGTTTTGATCCAGATCTAACAAGGTTACAGAAAGATGAAGCAATGTTGTGAAGTTTAAAATAAAGCATTGAATCTTGATGTCACACATCTTTGTTTCTGTGTTACACATTTCACAGTTTTATGTGTTTTCATTGTATCAACACTGAATAATCGTATGCTCTGAACTGTCTAAGGGGGCTTCTGGGTCTACAGGATCCCCTGGCATAAAAGGGCAGCCTGGAGAACTTGGAAACTTTGGTCCTCCAGGAGCCTGTGGCCCCTGTGGCCTTAAAGCCCCCCCCGGACCTCCGGGATGCAGAGGTGTGTAGTACTTCTAGTTCATACAGGAGCCTGTGATCTATTTTATGAGTGTTCTCGAACCAGTTCTGTATAGGTTGTGTAGCATCCAGTCAAAAATTTAAGCTTTACTGATGGTCTGATATCCTTTTATTCTTTCGTCTTCAAACTGAAGAACTGAATTGACATTAAATTAAGATGCATCGAATACAAGAAATTAACATAATTTCTGACGTAATTGAACACAAACAGCTGTACATTGTTCATAACTGCCACCACTGACCTTGTTACCATTTTTTACTGAAGTTAAACCAAATATGTGATCTGCTTCTTGCTTTCATATCTTCTCTTCCTGCGTACTTTTTGTGGCACAGTCACTGACCCTCCAAAGCTCAGTAATTTCAATATTCAAATCAATTTCCTGTGGCAGCAACATAAAACAACCTGCTACACTCCCATCAAATCATGTGTGTTTTGCTCCATAACACTTAAAGTAAAACTCAAATGAATTCAGATTCTAAATGAACCTTGGCAGATCACAAAGTGCCATAACATACTGTACTGTCTGCTCTAGTGTACTGTTTACCCTTCCTTATTCAATGCAGACTCTAATAACAAAACCAACTTATGAACTGGTCGTTCAACCACAGACACTTTGCCCATCAGTGCACCCTCTTTCTTCACATTTCTGTTTTCTAAAACTATTCTAACTCTTACCTTAACTCCACCCTAACCTGCCACAGTCTCTGTGACTCGTCTGAGTCTCTACTCCTTTCTTGGTAAGGCTTCATCTGTGTCCATTACTATGTCACCAACTTCACTGTTTTCTTTGGGCGTGTTCCATCTCTTTGTGAGAGGCTCTAGAGCAAAACAAGTCCTTTGTGCTCCTTTCTAATTTCCTTTGTTATGAATGCCCCAAAACAGCCCACGCCACAGCAAGTGAATGGTGCATAGGGCTTCATTTGCACCATTAAAAAGCTCCATGGTTTCCTTTATTATGGGCTGTGCCGGGCCTGTGAACCAGTTGGATGACAGTAAGGTCATAGAGAGGTGGGATTTCATCCATAATCCCCAATAGATGTTTCCAGCTCTTGGCTGTTTCACAGGTGGGTATATAGTCATGGTTTGCAGGTATGGAATCCTTTGTGTAAGCAGGAGGAAGGTAGACGTATGTTGCTCTCACTATGTACTACAGCATGCTCTCCAATCATGGTCGTCAGTTTTAATTCTACTGGACAAGTGTCTACTTTAGGTTGAGGCCTTCCATTCTACAAAGTAGATCGGCTCAGCTGTAAACAGTCCTGACTCTGGCATAGGAAGTCTGTTCATTGAGATTGAATCCTGAATAGCCTGTGCTAACTGAGTGACATTAGGAGGTGTACAGTAGATAGTATTGCATTGTCAGACGTGGTAATGCAGGAGTTTCTGGTACAGGATTTGGGCTCACCTGTTCATTCTTGTCTGGCTGACCTTCAAACATTTATGCTAATACTCTACTGTTGGCTTCTAATCTTTCTCTAGCTGCCTTCACATTCCTTCTAGCCTGAACGTTTCATAATGTCGTCCTTTCCTTTTCTAGACTCTCTGCCAGAGTTCATATAGGCTGATTAGCTTCTTTTCCTTATTTCTCATTTGTTCTCTTTGATAGGCAGCCATCTTTTTTTGTTGGGACTCTAGCGTGTTCTGTGCGACGAGGTGTGTCATTATAGAGAGTTTCTTCTGTGGCTTTGTTCCGCTTCTGCAGATGAGCGTTACGCATCCTCCATTTGCACTTTAATGTCCTTTAGCCTTAGTTGCTTGAGGTTTCAGACCGAATTCTGTTGCCTGCTGCTCGCTGTAGCTGCGCAAGCTTTACACATGGTATCCAGCATGAACGACTTTCTTCGCAGCGCAGCACAAGGTGCAAGCTCTTACTGTAGCATCTAGTTTAAACTGAAGCTTTACTGATGGTCTGATATTCTTTTATTCTTCCGTCTTCAAACCAATGTAATAACTGAATTGATGAACATCATATACAAGGAATTAACATAATTAACGATGCAATTGAACACAAACCGCAAACCAAGATACAATCAACGTAATCTGCTTCTTGCTTCTGTATCTTCTCTCCCCATCTACTGCTAATATTCTGTTTACCGCCGTGTCCACCTACAGCTTTCATGTGCACCTCCTTATTGTGGTGCCTTCACAGACCCTCGAAAACAATACTTTTTTGTGGCACATTCACTAACCCTCCAAAACTCAGTCATTTCAATATTCAAAACAATTTCCTGTGACAGCACAATAATACAACATTCCCAAATGCTACAGGTTGTTAGGTTTTGTCTTGTCAAAAAGGTGAAGAACAGAACCAGAAAAGAATTAGAAGTTCAATTACATCGTTCTTAATAAAACTGTAACCTCTGCATTTCTGTTCTTAGGTTCTCCTGGATTTGCAGGTGAAAAGGGTCATGATGGTCCTAAAGGAAAAGGTGGCCTTCCAGGACCTCCTGGACTCGCAGGTACATTGACCAGTTCCACCCTGTTGCTAATTCCACTAAGAGTCTGTGTTCGTCTGCTTCTTCTGCAGCAGTTCTTCTGATTTGCAGACTTTTATAAAATGTAGTTATGTTGCATAGGTAACAAGGGGGCTCCTGGAGATCCTGGTCCACCTGGTCCCAGAGGAAACCAGGGACAAGATGGGATACCTGGACCTCCTGGGGAGAAAGGAGAAATGGGAGGTGGGAGACTGGATGAACCAGAGCTAGCAGTGCTGGTGTTGTGTTTCTTTTCATTATGACTGATCAAGTTTTGCTTTGCTTCTTAAGCTCCTGGATTTGGACTCCAAGGCCCAGAGGGTACAAAAGGTTCACCTGGTGAGGCCATTCGGGCGTGACGATCACTTTTAAATAAAACTGTAGGCTAATTAAAAACTCTTCATCTACACCCTTATTCACAGGGGTTGCTGGGGAAAAGGGTCTACCTGGTTCTTGTGGTCCTCCTGGCCCTAGTGGTCCTGTAGGAGAGCAAGGTTGTCCTGGTCCGTCTGGGCCTCCTGGTCCTCCTGGCTGTCCTGGCATAGAAGGCAACTGCATTGAAGGAGAGAAAGGAGAAATCGGAGTCCCTGGAGAACGAGGGTTGAAAGGTGAACCTGTGAATTAACTTACAGAAGCTTGATTTACCACACTCTGAATTCTCATCATTCATTCAGTGCTGGTCAGTTTGTACTGGCAGATCTGGCCGTTAGATATTCTGCTTAATGAAAAATCTCTCTCTCTGTCTGGAGGCCCCCCAGGTTGTCTTGGTTCTCCTGGTCCTCCAGGTCTAGGTTATAAAGGAGACAAAGGATATAAAGGCTCTACAGGAAACCCAGGACCACGTGGTCCACGAGGCAACGCGGGCCCGCAGGGCAGGCCGGTCAGTACTGCCCATAGTTACGATTCAGTAAATGATGAACAGTGAGATCTACTGCTGAATTAATTCCTGTCTGTGTTTCCTGTCAGGGTCCACACGGCCCACCGGGTCAATCTGGAGAGAAAGGCTCGTCTGGAGAAATTGGGATCCCAGGACCTGTAGGTAAGAAATCCAGTCAGATAACCACACACCTAACCATCCAATGTGTAAATCCAGATTTTATTGCTGCCATGTTAGAACATGGAGCACTGCAAGCTTCACATTTTGTATATTACCGTGGATGCTGGACTCATGGTGTGTGTTTCAGGTTTGAGGGGAGAAAATGGACCATCTGGTAGCACTGGCCCAAAAGGACCTTTAGGTCCACCTGGGTTAAAAGGTAATCATAACATCACACAGTGGACAGAGCAGACAGTAGTACTAATAGTAATGCTAAGCATGTACTGTTACTCAGTACCCAGTACTACCTTGTACAGAGCCCTCAGCTGTCAGATGCTCTGTAGGTAGTCCTAAATACTGCCCTCTACAGGACAGAGAGGGAACGATGCATCCATCAGTGTGATTACTGAGCTAGGAGATAAAGCCCCTGATGGAGATCCAGGACCCCCAGGACCAACTGGACACCCGGGGCCTCGTGGGAGACCTGGAGATCCAGGTGAGTGTGAAACAATATTTGTCAAACGCTAAGGTTTATACACAGTTACTTATTAATACAATATGGATGGACAGAAACTCATGTTTCAGGTCCAAACTAAATAAACGTGTGTTTAAATCAGTGCTGTGTTGTGGCTTTAGGTTGTAAGGGCAGCAAGGGAGTGAATGGTAAAACGGGATCAATGGGTTCTTCTGGACCCAAAGGGGATCTGGGAGATCATGGGCCGCCTGGGCAGAAAGGTACATAATCTTCAACTGCAGCTCTGGAAATAAACTGTAGGTTCAATCATAACATCTAAATGTTACTTTGGTAAAAGACCTGACTTTGAAGATTTAAATGATGTTCATTTGTGTTTTCGTCTTAAACCTCAGTTTGTTAAGAACCAGGTTCCTAATGGAAGCTCTTATTAGGGCCACGCTTACTACAAACCCTTTCTTTTCCAATTGCTCGAATTGAGTCTTGCATAGTTTTGGTCACCTATTGTTTTTTTGAGTGGGGCAGAGACACAGTGTTGATCTTCATTATGACTGCTCGCCGCTGACTACCATCTGCAGAGCTCCTTGGATTTGTGATTGACTGGTTCTTTGTTATGATCCTGGACATTGACATTTCAAAGTGGCAGGATGTTAAGGTGTGGAGATCACTGTCGTCCAGGGGTTAACACTGACTCTGCTCTGCCAGGTTGCGCAGGTTCACGCGGCTCAGTTGGTGGTAAAGGTCTAAGAGGTCCTAAAGGTCCATATGGGAATCTAGCAGAACACGACAGCTTCCTGTTCACCAAACACAGCCAGAACAGCTCTGCTCCAGATTGTCCTGCAGGATCTGCTGAGATATACGATGGCTTCTCACTCTTGTTCATCAACGGAAACAACCGAGCTCATGGACAAGACCTGGGTAATATGACCTCAGTGTTTAGAAGTAACTCAGTACATTTACTTGAGGGCTTTGTACTTGGTTTTCTTCATTCCTCACCTCCTGTATAAAGGGTACATTTAAATGTGTCTTGCTCAGATAGCTCAGATAAGGTAACTTACCCATTTGTTCATGAGGGCCACTGAAGAGCTAACAATAGTGTGTCATTCAGACATTAGCAACCTATAGTGTCAACTGTACAATGACATCACATTTGGCAAATCCATGCCAGAGACGATAAACCAAGTCCCACTCTCTCTCTCCAGGTACATTGGGCAGCTGCCTGCCTCGCTTCAGCACGATGCCCTTCCTGTTCTGTAACACGCAGGGTACCTGCCGCTATGCCTCCCGTAACGACTACTCCTATTGGCTGTCCACTGATGAACTTCTGCCTCACAGCGACGAGTTGATCAAAGCAGAGTTCCTGGAGAATTATATCAGCCGGTAACCGTTAATGCCACTGGCTGCTCAGCCATGTTGTATGATCAGGCCTCACCAGGTCTGACAATACAACCTGCATACTAACACACAGCACTTACATTGTTGTAGCTGTACTGTGTGTGAGGCCAGAGCCAACGTTATCGCCATCCATAGTCAGACCAGCTCCATTCCTGCCTGCCCCCCCGACTGGTACCCGCTCTGGGCTGGATTCTCCTTTGTGATGGTGAGCTGATGTTTGACTGTGAAGGACGGGATGTGTGCGCATGAGCCAGACGTGGATGTGGATCGGCCTTGAGTTTGCACCTTGACCTTTGACCCTTTCTGTTGTTGATCCACAGGAAACAGGAGTGGGATCAGAAGGTTCGGGTCAACCTCTGGCCTCTCCTGGATCCTGTCTGGAGAACTTCAGGAAGATTCCCTTCATCGAATGCCACGGTAGAGGAACCTGCACACTATACAGACTCGTATAGTTACTGGTTGGCGGCTCTCAACCCCAGTGACATGTTCAGGTAGAGGTCACCTGTTCTAGTTGTTTCTCCTGCACAGTTGGCCGCTTTTAAAGCTGTTCAGCTGTGCCATGCCTTTAGCACGTTCATCGCTGTGATGCTTTAAACATTCTTTAAAACAATGTTTGATGAGATAACACAAGTGTGTTCAGGTGCTACATGTGCATCATGAAGCACATCATGTAGAAACCACATGTTCCACATTTAATCAAAATTCAGCTTGCTCGGTTAAAATGCGTGACTACTTCTTTTAGGGTGAATGCCAAAAGTTCAACTTGAATATTTATCAATTCCTTTTTAGTGAGACGCTTCATAAATATTCTGCTGACTCTAGCCCCGCTCAGCCCCAGCAGGGGGCGGTGGAGAATAAAACTGTGTCTCTGTCATCCCCAGCAAACCGAAGCCTCAGACTGACACTCCAGAGTTTCCAGGGAGCCTGATCAGCCGCTGTCAAGTCTGCATGAAGAGAGTGTGAACACCGATTGTACTACTGTAAATACTACCGCTGCTAACACTACTAATACCACTACTACTGATGCTCCTGTGTGCTCACGCCAGCAGTGAGAGGGTGTATGGACTGATGCTTTAATCTGATCTGAACATGTTCTTAAAGTCACTGACTGTATAAACCAGAACCAGTTGGTCAGGTGTGACCAGGTGTTGGTTGTTTTCTGAAGATGCGTGTTCATCTTCAGGTCCAGCAGCAGCACCGACCTGCAGTGTGAAGTCCAGATCTATCCGTGCCACTGTGTGAGCATCTCCTCTTGTGGCTCCTCTCAGACCAGGATGAACTAAAAAGAAACAGCAGGTTCTGACCGGTTAAAACATGGGTCCAGAAAATGAGGATTGTTTTCCCAGAAACCCTGATTTCTGATTGGCTCGATTAAGCCTTTTCAGGTGTTGTCCGGACTGACAACCTGTTGTAGTTATTGTATTGATACTACAGGTACTACTAATATCTGTGCTACTGCTGATTGTTACTAACAAAAATGTACCCATGGAGAAGATATGAAGAGTAAAAGTACTGCCCTCCAGGACAATATGGAAAATACTCCGCAGTACTTTAACACAATACGAAGCTACAGTATTACTACACTACTAGTGTATGTACTAGTGGTCCTTCTTTTGCAGTAATAAGAGCAATATCGCTTGTAGTACTACTATTAATGGTACTGACAGTGTTCTGAACATAAATGAGCATCTTGTAAAATTAGTCTATTAGTACATCAACAAAGTAAAGTACAGCCAATTACAGTACACCTCACTCCCTGAGTAGACATTACTATTACTATGTTACTGCAAAACAATACTCTTATATGGTGATGCAATCATATGTCTTTATCTAATGAAGTGCTGTCACTGCAGTACTGCTTCCACCACTTTGACTGGAGCTGCAGGACATCCCTCTGCAGAACTGAGGACTCTGTTCAGTTCATCTAACAGCCGCCTGGTGGCGCTCTAAGGAAAACAGCAGATTTTAAATGAGGACATTAAACTTGATGTTCAGTAAAGAAGGTGAATGTGTGGTTCTATGCTTGAAGACGTGGCCTTTCTTTCCGCTGCTATGCAGATGACTGTCATATCCATGTTCCACTCAAGAAGAGTTCATTTTTTTATCATTTTACGGATCAGGATGAAGGTACTGTTTGTGTCAGACTCATCTGTTAGAGTTCTGTTTAGCCCTTGGCTAAATATGCCAACTGTAAACTCGTTAGCATTGGGTTTCAATGGGTGCAGAACTAAAACTTGAAAGACTCTGGTCTGTTATTAAGGCTAATTCTGCCACCTGAGACAACCAGCTAAAGTGAGCATTTTTAAACCTATTATGTGCTGTGGCTCCACACTCCTCAGCTACTGTATGATATGACTCCACCGTGGGCCTGAGCACAGGTTGGATGCTGAGGATGGCATCATAAAAGCACCAAAACAAAAGGTTGAAGAGCTGACCAGCTCTAAAAGTGTTCTGTTGAAGAACTTCAGGGACTGTGTGTCTCATTTAATCACAACCAAAATCCTCCCACCCAAGGAAGGTGTATTGCCCTGTCATGAGGGTGAAGGAGAGCCTCAAGTTGGCTGGGTTTTGGTTCTAGTTGATCCTGTCATGGTGAGGGTGACGGAGCTCTAGATGCATTATGTCAATGTGTGTGTGTTCATGTTCATGCCAGCAGCTCCTTAGCGATGAGAGCTTGCTGTTAATGCGTTGCCACAGCAACCAGCTGCTAATGTGCTCTTTATTAGTGTGGTGCGGTGAAGATGAGGATGATGGACGACTACCTACTCAGAGGAAACAGAATCTTTGAGAGCTTTAAAATGCCTCCGTTTGTGTGACGTCGTCGAGGAGAGAAACGGGAAAATGGTAAAAAGCTAAGGAAGAGGAGCAGCTCACATGTCCCAGATTTGTGCTGTCTCTTGTCCTGTAGTCATTTCCCTCAGTATCATCACGTCTCAGTCAACCTGCCTGTTGTTGTTCTAATCTCTCTCCGTCAGCCTGGCTCTGCTCTCTGGCATCTGTTACTACAGTACAGTATGTTTCAGTAAACTGATTTTCTGAGCGGTCTGTCCCTCTACAGGACGGTGCTCAGACTCTGAGGGAACTTTCAGCGTTGAGCGTTTGTGTTCATCAGGCTCAGACTCTCAGGTTTTAAAGGCTCCACAGAGTGGAAACGCTAAAATGCAGATCTGAGTTTTTAATTTCCTCTGATGCTGGTCATCAGCTGATGACACAGCAGACACAACTACTGTAATACCTCAGTTATTCTCCTGTCTGTTGGTTGAATGTGTTAGACACGAGGTAATTGATAACATAATTTCAAATAAATAGAGACATTTAATATAGATTCAAACTATCAATAGAAATCCTTTTTTTCTAGTCTGGCTTTATTGTTTATGCTTATAGACTGGATTTTACTGAACAATTCAATTATATTTATATAGCACCAAATCACAACAAGCTTATCTCAAGGCACTTACAAGATAGGGTTTAAGACCTTACACAACTAAACCCAAGAGATCCCACATACAAGCCTTTATTACAATTAGACAGAAACAGTGGAGAGGAAAACTCCCTCTCTAACGAGGAAGAAACCTCCAGCAGAACCAGGCTGGATGTGGGCGGCCATCTGCCTCGACCGGTTTGGGGAGAGGATAGAGAGAGAGAAAAGCACAGCAACAACAACAAGCAACAACAGAGCACAGGCAGGATGGTTGGATCCACAGCTGCCCATCACAGACACCAAACTTTGAGTCCTATGACACCTGTAGGTGAGGACAGAGAGGGAGGGAGAGTGGGGGGAGAGAGAAAGAGGGAGAGAAGCACAACTACTGGAGAGAGAGAGAAGGTTAGTTAACATGGGACAATGATGGGAGGTTATTGGACAGAAGAGGTAGAAGGAAACAGAGGAGTTCAGTGTATAATTAAGTCCCCCAGCAGTCTATGTCTATTGCAGCTTAACTAAGAGATGGTTCCTGTGACTAACAATCATTGCCAGTGACCTGAATCATCTCTAACTATAAGCTTTATCAAAAGGAAGGTTTTAAGCCTAATCTTAAAGGTGGAGAGTGTGTCAGCTTCTCGAACCTGAAGAGGGAGCTGGTTCCAGAGGAGAGGAGCTTGGAGCTAAAAGCTCTGCCTCACGTTCTACATTTAAACACTCTAGAAACCACAAGTAGCCCAGCGCTCTGAGAACGAAGCGTTCTGCTGGGAGCATAAGGAACTGAGAATGTGGTCTTAAAGTTAAGACAAAAGATTAAACATCTGAGCTCATTAAGGACATTAGGAGCAGTAAGTTGTGGTTCTGGCACCATGGACGACCGGCATGGTGCTGCTGGTGGAGTTCTACTACCAGTTCCTGCAGGAACCTGCCAGAGCAATGAGAGTGACACCCTGTGACCTCAGTCCAGCTCATACTCTTATCATTATTATTATTATTATTATTATTATTATTATTATTATTATTATTATTATTATTATTATTATTATTATTATTATTATTATCATCATTATTATTATTAGAGGAGCAGCATGTTGCCTGTGAGCCTCCAGTCACAGCACATACTCGTACTCGTGACAGGTCCTCTGATGGACTGAGTCACGGCCCACGGTTCGTGTTTTCTGGGCAGCAGAACTTCCAAGCATACTGGTGGTGTTTGTTCTGACTGAATGTGGAGTGGGCGACTCTGCTGCTGCCTCTTTGTTAATGGAGATATCAGCGAGTGCTAATGAAGGCTGCTAATCCTCTGAACGCTCCGTTAATTCCGTTGCTCTCCAGCCTGACGTCGGGCTGCTGATAGTTTTATTGTTTTACGCGCTCCGACTCCATTTAAAGTCAATAAGGGCTAATGGACGTTTGTTTAACTTGAATGGCAGCGTTCTTTCATCGCCTCGGTTCCCACCACCTGCCAATCAATGTGCCACAGCATGTGACCTGCAGGAGGAGGGGATTCTGGCTTGAAAAGGCCAGCTCCGTGGGACCCAGTCCGAGACGAGCCCAGAACCAGGACCCGAGCAGCTGAGGGACCAGAGCAGCAGACAGTAGGACCCTCTCCTTACTTCCCCTTTGCCTCTGCCTCATGTTTCCGGTGGGAACCACATCTTTCTCGCCCCGTATTTTGGCAGGTATGCAGCGTGCACGTTGTCCCACTATATTGGTCCTTGTGGCCTTCGCCCTGTGCAGCCCGGGTGTTTCCTCCCAGCCCGACAGAGACCAGGACCAGTACCAGGACCTGGACCTGGAGCTGCAAAGAGCTCGGAGTGCTGGACTCCTCTCCCAGGTGAGATATTCAGCAGCCAATGAGAACGCTGCCTCTGCCCACAAAAGTTCTGTGATTTGACTCATAGGGTTTCGCATTTTATCTTTCGAGACAGTGATGACGTCTAAATGTAAAGTTTGTCCAACAGCTTCTTCACTGTGACAGGATCAACGTCACATTCTTAGCCGTTCATTTGACTCCACACTGAAGTGGAGGTGACAGGTCCTCTAAAGAGCAGAGGATGCTAAAATAAGAAGAATCAAGACTGTGTGCAAGAGTATAACAAATGCTTTCACAAATGTACAGGAAACCAAAAAATATTTGAAGTGGACAGAATTCAAATGAAAATAAGACACACACATGTATTAGTGAGGTTAAACTAGTAATAGCTGAGGGAATTAAAGCTAATGTTGCTTCCACCTGAGTCTGATGCTCAGAGGTGTCGTCCAGGATGGAAGTCAGCTTGGCTCACATCCTCCTCCAGAGTCCAATGGCACATCCTGTTCAGAATGATGGGGAGGACGGAGTCAGGTTGGTGTTGAGACGCTGGCTGCTGAGGATGATCATGTGCTACAGCTACACATGTTATTGACTCGTTTATTGATCTGAGGTCTAAACCCACTTCATGCATTGAGAGGATTTTTTAGTGAATTGGCACTATAAAAACTGAACTGAAGTGATGTGAAATAGAATGAATGGGTTTCAAAGTGCTGATGGAGTCGGGCAGAACCGAGGTTCCTGGTCCCTGGCTCCTCTCGCTGATTCTGTGTGGATGTTGTTTTTTTCAGGAATGGAGTAAACGTGCGGTGGACGAACTGCTGGCTCAGATGGCTCTGCCAGAGGCCGACGCCCAGAGGGAAGCTGCCATTGTTTCCATGGCAACGGGGGGGGGTGAACCTGGAGCGGTCTGTGGACCCCCCTAACAACTTGCCGGCCCGTGAGCGCAAGTCTGGCTGCAAGAACTTCTACTGGAAAGGTTTCACTTCCTGCTAAAGCTCTGGCCAGGTACCTGAACACCAGTTCAAGACCACCCACATATGTTGTGTTTAAAGCATTACTATCTACCTGTTTGCTTATTTGTTCCCACCTGAATCCACACCTTGACTGGATCTCACCCAGATCACCTGACGTCACCTGAACGGACCAATCAGCTGTCTGTCTGCAGGGTACCTGAATAATTAACGTAATTATCAAATAAAAAGCGAAATCAGTCAAATGTGGCTCTGCCTCCATTTATTCTGACAAATGTTCAGGTTAAAATTATTATTATTGGTTTACTGATTACTGATTATGGATTATTTACATTACAGTACATTACAGATCACTTATTGTCAGATAACAAGGAGAGAATAATTAAAGGTGTCCCGTATGCATTACTGGGAGCACTGGGTGTATGAGAGGTGGTAGAAGTAAGAAAAAGGACTAGAAGTACTGTAGTAGTATCCAGCTGGGTGGAAACAGCAGCAGCCCTCCAGTGTTTGAACAGAGTCGCTTTGATGAACATTTAATGGACGGTACACACAAATATTGACTGACCACATTAACCACAGCTCAGCGTGTGTGTCTGTGTGTGTCCAGTAAATATCGACACAGACTAAATGTGACTATTGAGATGAGCTTCTTCTCTAACGATGATCTGATGTTAGTGCTTGAGAGCAGCTCTGCAGCACCCAACGTGTATAAACCTGGTTCTGTGCCTCTGATCCTCATTGGATCCACAGGTTTGTGATTCGTTTTCACTGGTGGTTCCTAAAACCAACCTGCTGTACTGTTAGTGTGAGAAATGCAAATGTCACCTACAATTCACACAACATGCTGTTGTCATTCTAAATGTAGTTCATAAAAATGTAAAGAAACTTTTAGTGGGCTGTCACTGTGGTGGACTTTGCAATGCATTCTGGGTAATGGCATCCCACCAAACCAATGTTACATTCTGTATTGTGTAAGAAGGAGGAAGAGGAGCAGAATAGAACAATGCTAATCGTTAGCGGTCACCCCCAATGCTAACCATTGGCAGTAGCATTTGATGCTAACCAACCGCTGTGACAGATGTGAATTAATATGTTGTATTCAGTGTCACACGCTTTTCCCTCCAGCTGAGGTCCAGTTTCACTGCTCTCATCAGTCAGAGGACGTTTGTCTCTAAGATAATGAGCAAGTAAATATGAGCAAAACGCTCCTTTAATGGGATCAAAGGTCGAGCCGAGTGCAGGCAGCGGGAGGTTCTGCGTCACCTCGACTCCGGCCGAGAAGCTGTCCAATAAAACGCTTCGCCGCGGGTCGACCAATCAGGCTCACGGCTGGAAGTGAATGGATCTGTCAGTCCGGACTAATCAGTGAGCTGTCCGTCAAACGCACACACAGCTCACACTCATTCACCCTGTCCACATGATTAGCAGGTCAGCACACGCCATGTCACCGGCCTGCAGAGACCCAGCGGATTCTGGGAAACTGATGGACACAGGCACAAAGAAAACGTCCCCCTGAGAACGAGTTAAAGACTGCTGATCAGAGGAGAAAGGAAGAGAGGAGATAAGGACGAAGAAAGGAAGACGTAGAAAGAGAGAAGAAGATAAGAAGAGAAGAAAAGAGAAGAGAAGAGAAGAGAAGAGAAGAGAAGAGAAGAGAAGAGAAGAGAAGAGAAGAGAAGAGAAGAGAAGAGAAGAGAAGAGAAGACGGAGGAGGCAAGAAACAAAAAACATGAGGAGGAGAAGGAGGCGAAGCAAGGATGGA
>NC_040893.2:19997491-20082491 GCF_900634795.4 Betta splendens | reverse complement strand
CCTGGACCTACTGTCGACCTGGACCTACTGTAGACCTGGACCTGGACCTGGACCTACTGTAGACCTGGACCTGGACCTACTGTCGACCTGGACCTACTGTAGACCTGGACCTGGACCTACTTTAGACCTGGACCTGGACCTGGACCTACTGTAGACCTGAACCTGGACCTGGACCTACTGTAGACCTGGACCTGGACCTACTGTCGACCTGGACCTACTGCCGACCTGGACCTGGACCTACTGTAGACCTGAACCTGGACCTGGACCTACTGTAGACCTGGACCTGGACCTACTTTAGACCTGGACCTGGACCTGGACCTACTGTAGACCTGGACCTGGACCTGGACCTACTGTCGACCTGGACCTGGACCTGGACCTACTGTAGACCTGGACCTGGACCTGGACCTACTGTCGACCTGGACCTACTGTAGACCTGGACCTGGACCTGGACCTACTGTAGACCTGGACCTGGACCTGGACCTGGACCTGGACCTACTGTCGACCTGGACCTGGACCTGGACCTACTGTCGACCCGGACCTACTGTAGACCTGGACCTGGACCTGGACCTACTGTAGACCTGGACCTACTGTAGACCTGGACCTGGAGCCAGCGGAGGTGTGTGTGTCCGTCTACATCAGCTGGTGGTTTGATGAAGCAGCGGCGCATTCATGGGTTAAATGCTTTGTTTGTGCAGAAACAATAAGACATAAAACACTGGTGTGAGTGTTTGCTGTGTCACAGCAGGAGGCTGTGATGGAAGCTTCATTACTCAGACTCCCACTGATCAACCACATCAGTGAATATTGGCCCTCAACAGGGTGTTGGTGTGTGAAAATGTTCCCACTGAGCAAAGCGCATGTTAAAGGTCCTGACGTCCAGCGTGTGTTGTTCACACTGGATCCTTGAGTCTGGTCTGTTTGCATCAGTGCTTCCTCTCATCATGTTTGTAACACGAAGACTGGAGCAGCTCCGTTCATCCAGCTGACGTCACTGTATCCGCCTGTCCCGGCGAAAAGCCGAACGGGAAGCTGCAGTCCGCGAGCCTCAGGTTGAGCTGAGCCGCAGGAAGGAAACGAAAAGTGTCTGAAAACGGGTCATTTCACTAAAGAGGCGACGGAAACATCATCATCATCATCATCATCAGTCACCCCACCCGTCAAGACACGGGCATCGGTGACGTCAGTGGGACTTTATAAGAGCCTCTGCGACGGGACCGACCCAGAAGACCCGCCGACCCGCACAGAGACCCACGCGCACAACAAGACAGTGATGAAGATGCTGTCCTCCCCGCGCCTCCGCTGCCTCCTCCTGCTCCTCCTCTCCCTCGCCGCCTCCATCAGCTGCTCCTCCGCCGCCCAGAGAGACGCCAAACTCCGCCTGCTGCTGCACCGGACCCCGCTGCTGGCCTCCAAACAGGTGCGACACACACACACACACACACACACACACACACACACACACACACACACACACACACACACACACACACACCGGGTCCATCACCAGAAGTTTTCTTTTGATGGAGCCTGGTTTTATGATCAACGTCTGCACATGACGAACGTTAAGATGAGTCCGATCAGAAGTTTAGATGGTCACAACGGAAGAGAAGTAATGTTTTAACTAATTCGACTCAAAATGGCGTTAAAACGTGATTGTTACATTTTTACGTTCGCGTATGTGAACACGGGAAAAACCGGACACTTTAATGAGTAGGATTCGATCCAGCGACAATAAATTAACTTCGGCTTAATTTGGCTTTTTAGGTCCAAACGCTGAAACGCGGACGCGCTTCAGGTCCGGACGGGTCCGTTTGTTCCGATAGGAACTGGACTCAGCTGCTGCAGATAAATGTTGGAATGTTCCGGTTCATTTTCAAACACTTTTCCAGCTTAGGTTCGGTCAGAGAGGATTCAATGATAAATCACTGTTCTATCGAAACACCTGCAATTTAACGTAACTTCGGTAAAATCACGAGTCTCAAAACGTAAAACAATCATTGAGCAAATAGACATGAAGTCATTTACAGACTGTAACTGACTCACTGTATCGAGGAGTGGTTCTTTGTGTTTATTCATGGGAATGTGTGATGGAACCAAAACGACGTTTCTCTCCTACAAAGTGTCACGTGCGGCGGTGGATCAGTCGCTCAGAGACGCAGCAGCAGCAGCAGCGTGAGCCTGTTCAGCTGATGAGTCACACATGAAGCCACAGAAGCCGAGTCAAGGCTCTGATGAGACTGGGCCTCAAGCCGTCACTCACCCCCTTTCTATTTCAGGACACGTCTCGGTCCTCGCTGGCCGACCTGCTCCTGTCAGACCTGCTGCAGGTGGAGAACGAGGCTCTGGAGGAGGAGAACCTTCCTCTGGGGGGAGGAGAACCCGAGGACGCGGCTGTGGACCTGGAGCGGGCCGGCGCCAGGGGACCGCTGCTCGGACCCCGCGAGAGGAAGGCCGGATGCAAGAACTTCTTCTGGAAGACCTTCACGTCCTGCTGAGAGCCCGCACATCGTCGTCCATCAGTAGTTTGAATGGATTGTTTAGATTTTCTGAGCTGATACTTTCTGAATGTAAAACCGATGAAGCTATTTTTAATTGTTGGTTTTAATAAAATCTGTTTGAGTCAAACACTGGCTCAGTCTGATGCTGGAGGAGCTGCAGCTTGTTACTGGACACTGGGCTTAAAGTCAGAGGTAATGAGTGAAATGAGCAACACTGTAACGTAGGACACAAGCTGAGGGTGTTTTATTAAAGTTCCTCCCGATCCCACAAACATGTTCACAAGCAGAGTTCAACTGAAACCCACCCTGATGCTGCCACAGGTCAAAGGTCAGCGGTCGCTGGCAGTGATGGAGAGAGGAGGAGGAGGTGCTTTGATCCTGGGAGGGATTTCTAGCTGTGGATCATGTCTTTTAAAGGTTTTCTCTCATAAAGGTGCAAACACAGATTCGTAAATCTAATGTAAAGCGCGAGCCGCCGTTAGCGGGGAGCGATCACAGCTCGCCCTGAGGTCAGGTGAACGTCCACGTACGGCGTTTGACGGCAGCGGCGGCGCAGAGAAGCAGCTGCTGCCGTCAGATTAGCAGCTGCTTTCATTCATTAGCTCTTTGTTAGAGGAAGCTTTCAGGAATTAGAGCTTAATGGGAGCAGGTGATTGACAGCTGAGTCACACACTCAGCGACAGACTGATCACACCTGGGTTTGATTCAGGCTGGAACCGCTGGCGAGCGTCACTCAGCTGCTCTCAGATCAGTGGAGGTTCGAGCCGCACCGCAGGGGGCTTCACAGGACAAACATGGCTGCTCTGCTGCTGCCTGCCGTGTCCTCCTCTGTTCATGGTGCTCGGCCTCAGTCTCCATCCTAATGACCAGACCTAAAAGCTGCAAATATGAAGAAAGTCCACGCATTGACGGTAAAATCCTGTTTGAATGGCACCTTCTCGATTCCATGTTTGACTGACGAGCTCAGAGTTTATGGTTCCAGACGCCTCATTAGTCTCGTTATGAGGCTGAGTCTTAAATTGAACAGCTGACTCTGACGCTGCTGTAGCCGTTGACCTTTGACCCCATCATAGATGTGATGTTTAGGTGAGCCCGCAGGTGTCTTCAGGAAGCTGCGATGACATCACACACCTCTCCGACTCGTGGAGAAGTGAGCGCTTTAATAAACAGGAAGCAGCAGCTGCAGCCGCACAAAGGGCCGCGCCGCCAGCCAATCCAAAGGCAGCTCCTAAACGGCTTCAATAAACGTTAATGAGCTTTAATTACGGCTGAAAGCCTCGCTGGAACACGACTCACGCTGCCTCTTCACGGCACGTCTGAATGGAGGCTGATGGCGTGTTTCACCTTGAAAAGACGATTCAGCGAAGACAAAGAGACGAATCAGCCGCAGGATGCTGCATCACACATGCACACAGCAGCGGGACAGCAGATGCAGAGGTCAGAGGTCAAGCTGTAATCAGCAGGTGGACCAATCACACGGCAGCTGATAAAGCTGAGAAACAAAGCAGCTGCGTTATCATCCGTGTCCAGGTTCTGCTGCTGCTGAGCCCCAGGTTCCATCTGCAGGTGGGTGATATGTGCTGCCATGACTCACCTCTAAACTTAGACTTAGAGAAGACAGGCCCAAAGACAGACAGGATGAGCCTCTTCCCACTTTACAAACTTACTGCTGTGTGTGTCCAGTGGTGCTGATTGTGTTCTTCAGTACTTGAGGGACATCTGATGCTTTCTGCCCCCTGCTGGACAAACATGAGCATGGCAATGAGTCCGCTGACGGTTCAACACTGTTCTTCACTTCGTCACAGCTACACTGAGCTCACCTGAGGCCCAGTGGGGTTGGACCTGGACTCAGCGCCACGTGACGACACCTGTACCTCATGTTCCCCTGGTGGTTGGTGGTTCTGTTCAGGTGCATGTTTGAGCAGCATGTTGAATGTTCCCACAGAGAGCAGCAATCAGGTGAGGAGATCATTGATAGCATCACAAAAGTGGGCTAAACATATGGAATTATGCAACAAAAACGTAAGGAAATAAGCACAATAGGAGGAAAGACTGGAATATATACTCACATTCAAGCCCCAAACAAGATGAACTGCTCCAGATGTGGAGGTGTGAGACCAGCAGAGGGCGCTGTTTACTGACGCCTCAGCACGATGCAGCAGTTTAACAGTCAGAACGTTGCGGAACGACTTTACTGGGAACGATTCGCGTTCAGCCAGTATAGCCAGCAGGTAAACTGTCCCAGCATGCTTTGCAGACAACACAAACGATCAGACGAGTCAGTACATTAGATTCACAAATTCATGTCGGAAGTATTTATAGTTTCTACATTTGATTCATCTACATGTATTTGTTGTGTTCCCTTTTTATATATTTTACTTTTAAAATTTTCAGTCGCTAACAAACAAACAAACAAACAGATAGATAGATAGATAGATAGATAGATAGATAGATAGATAGATAGATAGATAGATAGATAGATAGATAGATAGATAGATAGGTGGAAGATGTGACGTAGGGCCGCGTTGATGACGTCAGCCTCTCTGTGTCGGGGTGTGTTTGTTTGTGAGAGGAAGAGGTTGGAGGGATGTTGGGCGGGGTCTGAGGAGACACAGAGAAGGAGAAAAAGAGAAATCCTCCCGATCCCGAACTCGCTGCTGCTAAGAAGGAGGACGGAGGACAGACACACGTCCACAGCGACAGACAGGAGGACAGACGGGACGACAGACAGAACCGGACAGGATGGGTTGGCGGAGCGGCCGTCGGTAGCGCTCTGTTTTCGGGACGGAGCTCCAGGATGAGTGTAGCGCTGCAGGACCTCCGGAACACCGTGAGTACACACACAACGTGCACGCTTCAGTTCCGGTCCACCGGGTCTGGGTCGGTTCTGTGCGCACCGACAGACGCCGATCACCTGAGCTCGTGATTGACAGGTCCGTGTGATCGATCTGCGTCAAGCTGTGTGCACGTTCGCTTCCTGCTGACGTCACTGGTCAATCAGGCTGATCGATCACTGAACAGACGCTTCTGCAGACTCCGGGACAGGTTCTGCAGAATTACACCAAAACACTGGAACAGTCATTTAGCGTTTCAGAACCACAGAGGACGAGACAGATGCAAAAGTAAAATACTTAATTTTGCAGCTGCATCCGAAGTTGATTCAGTCAGTCGTGAATCGTACATGGAGCAGGTGAAGTGAACAGGTATTGATGAATGAATGCACTAATATTATCACGACCAAGCACAGAATCCTGCAGAACCCCAAAGCGGATTTTTTGTTAACAAATTGGAATCTGTGTCAGTAATAAAATAAACCTTGTTGATCTCTGATCCAACAAACGCAAAGGGAGCGGTCGGCCCGGTTTTTAATGGATGATGTCTTCTGGGAACCCGTCATTAAAGCGGTTTCTACCAGGAAGTGCTCAACAAAGCGACGACACACCCGTTTAAAGTCCTGTGTTACCTGTCAGCCGCCGGCAGTCTGGTCCGGTGAGTTCAGGGACTGATCCTGAACCTGGTTCATCTGAGGCCATTACACACTGGCCTGCTTGGCCCCATCTGTGCACCTGGCCCTGGTCAGAACCAGCTGACTGGGCCTAGTGCCCCCCAGTACCGGGTTGTGGTGTGGGGGGAAACCACACGCTTGTATCAGCTTCTGAGCTCCAGTTCGCTGGCAGGTTGCAGCCACGCGTTCCATTCATGTAAGGAGCACCAGAGAGCTGGGGTCACACAGAAGGCGCAGTTCTTCCTCTTTGCATGGGCCCAACAGAACCACACGCCTGTGTTGTTCTCGCGGACCCTCCCAGAGCTGGCGCCGTGCGTGGGGCCGACGCCTTCCTGTCTTCTGCTCAGCGACTTCCTGTCTTGAGACGCCCTGTTTCCATCTGAGCAGCAAAACAAAGCAAGACGCCCAAAGAGATCATCTTCATCTTCTTCATCACCTTGAACACCTTCATCTGTGTAAACAGCGCCACGTTCCTCGGCTTGGTTCATCCTCGCGAAGAATCACCAATAATGGACATTAGTTTACACTGATCATTTGTTTATTGTTTCATTTGTTTTGTGTGGACGGTCACTGAACGGAACTTTCTGACGAACACAAGGAATCCCAGCTGATCTCAATGACGTGAAGCAGTTTGACTTGGACAGAAATTGAAGAAATGGCTTTAATACATAAACAGCTGGTTCTGCTCAGACGAACAGGAACCTTGGTTCCATATCATTATTTTCGTTAATTATTAACTCAGGAGGTCATTGGTCTCATCTGAGCTGATTGATGAGAGTCAGGGCACTGTGATGGGGGTCGTGTCTTTGTCCCACTAGAGGTCAGGGTGTTGACATTAAGGTTGCCATGGAAACAACCTGCAGTCGTCAGTTTAGCTAAAAGCAGTTGCTGTTGCATTGTTTTCTGTCTTCTCGTGTTTTCAAATGGTCAGTGTCCCCCAGAACCAGGTCCAACTAACGGGACACAAATGAGCCCTAGCCTGAAGTTGAACCGGCCCAAACACATAATAATAATAATAATATAATGCGCACGCTAAGTACATGCATTTCCTAGCTCTCTGACTCAGACACAGGCCTGACTTGTCATGTGTTGAGAACCCAGTTCAGGCTGCGCTGGGTTCTGCCTGGCTGCTCTGCCACATGGATTTTCCTCTCGCTTTTAAACGTTGAGCAGCTGCTTTAACATGATGTTGTCTGCACGCGCTCAGTGACGCAGCAAACACAGAGCTACAGGGCTGTGTTTACGATAGTGATGCAGATCACTGTGGCTGCAGAGGTCCGGCTGATGGCGGGTCACGCTCTGAGGGCTGCAGGTTCTGGACAGTAGATCTGCTGCATATTCATGTTAGATTCAGCCTTTATTTGTGATTCTGTGATGTCGTTCCCACATTCACAGCTGTTTACACAAGAGATCCAGAAATCACCGGTTCGACCTCGAACCAGAACTAATGCGACTCTGAACGGTAAACTGGACCGGTGCTGATTTCCTCTCATCTGCTACGTCTGATGATTTTAACCATCCTCCTGTAAAATACTGGTGTAGCAGCGTGTGCAGATGTGGAGTGTTGTTGGTTTGTGAGGACGGACACGCGTTACATAAGCTGCACTGAACTCTATTAGAGCTGAATGGAGGTGATTCACACACGTTATCTAATTACACACACACGATGACATCACCCTCCACACACATATAACACACACTTCTGTCTCCTAGCAACTCCCCCCTTCTCCCCCTCGGTGTGCGTCATCAATTAAAGAGAACAGAGGCGGAGAGAGAGACACGGAGGAGAGAGCGACGGTCAGACAGACGGGTCTGGGTCTGGGTGTCGAGGAAGGAAACAGTTGGAAACCTTTGGTTTCCTGCAGGACACAGAGACTCTGCTGAGACTCAGGGGACACACAGGAACACGTCTCCACCCTCCAGACCAGGACATTAAGCCCGGCACAGTCCAGCACCGATGCTGGCTGGTACTGTGTGAGACCCGAACCGGGTCCTCACCAGACGCACAGCGAGGTCCAGTCTGGGTTTCACTGGTTTAGTGCGTCTTCTGTCCACAGCTGGGTTCAATCAGAGCGGGGCTTGTTTTTGACTTGGGCTGGTTCTGATGGACTCAGCCTTAAAGGTGATTACAGTTGGATTTTATTGATCAGACTCGCATCAGTTCTGACTCGGGTTAAAGCAGTTTCTCCTCAACCAGCAGATGCAGAAGCAGTTTGTGCTGCAGAAACTGGGAAGGCAACAGATGAAAGGTCACCACCTCATAGCGTCACATCTGGACTGAAGCCCAGTTCAGACCTCCCGGAGAGCAGCTAACTAGCTTCATGCTAAGACATTCAGCTGCAGTGGTTTCCACGGTAACCACACGCTGTGAACTCTGCAGCTAGTAGTTCATCAAACTGGTTTCTGTGACTGACCCAGGATCAGTGTGTGTCTCTGCAGGGAGCAGCGCTGGACTGTTTATGTTTCTGCCTGAGGGAGGGAGGGGAGGAGGAGGGAGAGCCTGTAAACAGAGGAAGTGCAGATTTATTTGATCCCAGTCAAATATCTCCTCATGCTGAGCCTCTGTTTACTTTAAAGCAGTGGAGCTGAGCCTTCCTGCTGCTGCACTTCCAAACGGCTCCTTCGCACCGACACAAACCCGACGGTACCTGGCGCCGCCCACCCACTCACCTGCAGCGCATCTCCTCATTACTCACACTTAGCAGCCTGAACCAGTCCAGCAGGTTCTGAGGAATTTATTTATGAAACAGTGCCACACATTTTTAGTGGCTTCATTGGATCCTTCAGAGTAAGAGTCTGTGAGCCTGAACCCATGATGCTGATTTATTTAGGCCAGAAAATAAGACTTGGACCACTTTGCTTTGTCCAGACTTGGCTGGTTCAGACTCATCGTCGCGTTTTATACTAATTTAGGGCAGTTACAGCTTCTGCTGCTCCTGGATCAGTGCCTGAACCACGACGCAGTAAGATCCACAGGGCGGAGCCTGGTCAACTGCTACGACTTATTATGGAGCCAGGAAACTGGAGGTTTTCCCATCATCCACTGGGGCCTGGCTGAGGGCTGATCAGAAGCTGCGTTCTGTTCCCACCGGGTAGATCAGATTAAACCGACTCGCTGTGTCTTTGCAGATGTCCAGCTATAAGCGAGCTACGTTGGAAGAGGAGGAAGCATCAGACGGTCCCGCTGAGGCGGCCTCGTCTCCCGACACAGTGGAGGTCAGTGAACACAACAGGCACGCTAACAGAAAGAAGAACTGTTAACCTGGACCCAGTAGATCCAGAACCAGGCTCGGTTTCCAGTCTGAGCCCGGTCCAACCTGCTGGCTTGAGAACCTTACAGGTTCTGATGAAGCTGAACTCAGTGGTGGTATTTGTGTCCACTGGTGACGCTCCTCAGGAGGAAACGTTCTGTGGCATGTGATCGCTCTGTGTTCAGACTCCTTTGGTGCGTTCATGGCCCCTGCTGGTCTCAGATCAGTTCTGTCTCCCTTAGGTGGGTTTCAGGAAAGGAGGCGTGGACATTCTGGGCCGGAGGACCCAGCTGGAGGTTCTGCTGTCGGTGCTGCTGCTGGCTGCTCTGCTGGCGCTGTTGGCCTGTCTGCTGGTTCTGGGACTCGGGCTGAGCTCAGGTCGCCTCCCACTGTAACCTCCTCGCCTCTCTCCTCCCTCCTTCACCATCCACCTCTTTCTTTCCCTCTACCACATCTTGTCGTTCAGCCCATCCCCTCCCTCTGGTCACTGTTTCCTTTCTCACACACACCCATCCTCCTCAAACGTCTCATATCCTTTCCCCACATCCTTCACCTCGCTGCTTCCCCTCCCTGTTCGTCCCCCCTTTCTGTGCATCGGTTTTATTGTTTCCCCGTGCTGCTTTGCAGACAGTGGCCGTGGCTTGTGTCTGTCAGAGGCGTGTGTGACGGTGGCCAGTCAGATGGTGGAGGCCATGGACCGCAGCGCTGACCCCTGCCAGGACTTCTACCAGTTCGCCTGCGGAGGCTGGATCAGGAAGAACCCGCTGCCTGATGGGCGCTCACGATGGTCCACCTTCAACAGCATCTGGGAGCAGAACCAGGCGCTGCTCAAACACCTGCTGGGTAAGAAGGACGCGGCCAGCACCGATCCTCCGCAGGGAGGATCATTTGTGCTGTGCTTCAACCTGAGCCTGTTTGCTTCCGTCCAGAGAACGGGACATTTAACGGCAGCAGCGAAGCCGAGAGGAAGACGCAGTCCTACTACCTGTCCTGTCTCAACACACAGAAGATCGAAGAGCTGGGAGCTCAGCCTCTCGTGGATCTCATCGCCAAGGTAACCGTTCATACACAGAGTTGCCACGGCAACCCCATCACTCCAGTACAACGGACTCACACGTTCCCTACAATAAAGGCTTTAGCGGTTCTTCAGGTTTCAGTGTGTAAAACCACCACAGGCACTGGTTTGATATTTACAGGTGAAAGATGTACTCGGATCCTTTACTTAAGTAAAAGTACAAACATGCACACACAAAAATGCTTCACTACAAGTTGTACATGTACACCTGAGTTAAATATAGAAAAGTAGAGTCTGCAATTCTAAACCAGAGCAGAACGATCCTGCTGCTAAATGCTGATCATTAATATTATTATTATTATTATTATTATTATTATTATTATTATTAGTCATTCTGTTTATTATTAGTGTGTATTATTTAGTATTGTTCTAACTTTTCACCATTGTTTAATAGTATGGTTTATATTTCTTTTTATAGATTCATACTTAGCAGCAACATTATTCATTTTACTATTTATGCTGTTGCTGCTGTGGTTATGTATGATTGATGTTCATTTTAAGCTACCTCACGCACCTTAAGATGCCCCTTGGGGACAAATAATGTTATTTAATTGATTGACTGTTACTCTGGTTCTGAGACGTCAGAATAAAAGGAGTTGTTGGCTCTCTGTAGATCGGCGGGTGGAACATGACAGGTCCCTGGGACAAAGACAACTTCATGGAGGTTCTGAAGGTGGTGTCTGGTCCGTACAGAGCTCAGCCGTTCTTCAGTGTTGGAGTCAGTGCTGATCCCAAGAACTCTAACAGCAACGTCATTCAGGTAAACGGGTCCTGGTCCACAGGAGGACAACAGCTCTGGTCTAAAAGTCAGTGTTTATTTCATTTATGATCGCGCCAATCTCTGGGTAAAGCTGTAAAAACTCTGCTTCTCTGGATGTGAACATCATCTTCTACGCTTGACTCACCTGTCGTCTCCTGTACAGGTGGACCAATCAGGGCTCTTCCTGCCATCCAGAGACTATTACCTCAACAAAACGGCCAATGAGAAGGTGAGAACTGTTTAATTCTTCTTCAGACTCTATTCAAAAGCGAAGCTGAACTGGTTTGACTGGTCCAAGGTGCTGATGGCGTACCTGGATTACATGGTGGAGCTCGGGATGCTGCTCGGGGGGGAGAAGAGCTCCACACAGCTCCAGATGCAGCAGATTCTGGAGTTTGAGACGGCGCTGGCCAACATCACCGTCCCACAGGACCAACGGCGAGACGAGGAGAAAATCTACCACAAGATCACCATCGCTGAACTACAGGTGAGGTTTAGGTTGTGGGGCTTTACAGGAGGAAGCTGATGGATCACAGAAAGCTGTTGATCCTGGTTCGATTTGTTTTTATTGCTGAGACATTTGTGTTGCTCCTTTTTGTTCTTTTGATCATCAGCTGGCATTGTTGTTGCTTTGTCTCTCCTTCAGGGTTGCAGATGCTTACAGTGTGGCCATGGCAACAGTTGCCATGAACCGTTGCTATGGGCCTGCATCTCTGTGAGAGATGGAGGATTAGATAACAGGTTATTATATAAACACAGCTTCAGATACTGCCGATGCAGGAGGAGCCATGCAAATAAAACCACAAATACATCATTTCCATTCAATTGTGTGATGAACCTCAGACTCAGGCCTCATTTTCACAGTTGTTGAGTTTGGCTGACAGACAAAGTGACTCCTCCATAAAAACGTAAATGTCAGTGGCTCCTAATAAAAACCCATCACTCATACAGATCCTGATTAGTCGGTGAAACCAGATCACATACGTTTGCATTCTAGAAATCTGCATCCAACCTGTGGAGCTGGTTCATTCTGTCTCAGCATTTGGCTGAAGCAGCAACTGCTTGTTCATCTCCACATGTTGGGTTCCACGCAGACCATCTGGTCTGGAATGAGGAACCTCCTGAACAGCGATTGAGTCCCAGCTTCATTTAACATAAAAGGAAGGTTCGCCACCACCTGGTAGAAATGGCCCCTCACAGTACACAGCTGGGTCGTTTGGGTCAGGTTCCAGTCTGAGTTATAGTCTGCCAGGTCTGTCTCTCTCAGACCTGGGTCAATCAGAACCAGGCCACACACAGCTGCTGATCACGGGTAGTCAACATTCTGTCCTTCAGCCTGTTTCATTCCTCTTCCAGCTGTTGGCTCCGGCGGTGGACTGGCTGGACTACCTGTCGTCCTCTCTGTCCCCTTTGGACCTGAACGACACTGAGCCCGTGGTCCTGTACGCCAGAGAGTACCTACAGCAGGTGTCTGACCTCATCAACAAGACTGATCGCAGGTCAGTGTGGCGTGCAGATGCTGCACTTCTCATCTAGTGCTGTCGTTGCTAACGTAATGGCTCTCTCTCCAGTCTATTGAACAACTACATGATGTGGACTCTGGTTCAGAAGAGTGTGGCCAGTTTGGATCAGCGCTTCGAGAACGCCCAGGACAAACTGCTGGAGAGTCTCTATGGAACCAAGAAGGTTCTTGTACTAATGATTCTACTCTGAATCCTATCGCAGTCGAAGCAGACCTGCTAAACGCCTGTTGTTGCTGTAGTGACACAGAGGCCACAGCTCCAGGGCACTGGGCTGATGAAGACGGTGGTGCTGAATGCTTGAAGTTGGTTTGGACTCTTCTGTCTGGTGCAAATGGGCATATGGTTCTGTTAAACTGTTGCTGTGGGTTCTGCTTGCTGGCAAAAGGTTCTACCTGGAAGTAACTAGTTCTCGTTGTTTGACATGGTTCTTCTTTAACCGTGAGGCTTCCAGCTGTGCTGCTGCCACTCACTGTGGCTTCAGCTGCTTGTGGAGCCCACACGTCTTGGGTTCTGGTTCTAGCTGCTTGTGTTCTGTTGCAGTCCTGCACGCCGCGCTGGCAGACCTGTATTGGAAACACTGACGACACTCTGGGCTTTGCTCTGGGAGCGCTCTTCGTTAAGGCGACCTTTGATAAACACAGCAAGGAGATTGTGAGTCACGGCGCTTTGCTTCTGCACCTGATGCTGGTTTGCTCCGAAACCTGTGCTTCACCTGACGGTTTACGTCTGTCTGTCTGTCTGTGTGTCTGTCTGTGTGTCTGTCTCTCTCTCTGTCTGTGTGTCTGTCTGTGTGTCTGTCTCTCTGTCTGTCTCTCTGTCTGTGTGTCTGTCTCTCTGTCTGTGTGTCTGTCTCTCTGTCTGTGTGTCTGTCTCTCTGTCTGTCTCTCTGTCTGTGTGTCTGTCTCTCTCTCTGTCTCTCTGTCTGTCAGGCTGAAGAAATGATCAACGAGATTCGCTCTGCGTTTAAGGAAGCTCTGGACCGACTCAGCTGGATGGACGACCAGACGAGACGAGCTGCCAAAGACAAGGTGCTCACGCAGGTGGACACAGTGATGAGTGTCTGTGCTTCACCTGTGGCTCTAACTGTTTGTCTGACCCTCGTTAGGCTGACGCCATCTATGATATGATCGGGTTCCCAGAATTCATTCTGGATCCTAAAGAGCTGGACGATGTTTATGACGGGGTGAGTGGCTGGGACAGGTTGCGGTTGCAGCTGCTGCGCTGCCGCCCCCTGCTGTTCAACACATACACATTGATCTATGTGTTGCGTTTCAGTACGAAGTGTCAGACGACAGCTTCTTCCAAAACATGTTGAACTTCTACAACTTCTCAGCCCGAGTGATGGCCGACCAGCTGAGGAAGAGTCCCAACAAAGACCAGTACGGCCCACACATCACGCACCATGAAAATGTAGCAGACATTCACAGCAGGCTTCATCCTGTGCAGACAGGGACAAACAGTAGCAATGCACCACAACAAGCCTCAGCTGTTTGAAGGAAATCAGTCCAACCCTGGGCTTCTTCTGAACTCCTCGTCTCCTCCTCTCCTTGCTCCCTCTCCTCCTCCAGGTGGAGTATGACTCCTCCTACCGTTAATGCCTACTACATGCCCACTAAGAACGGCATTGTCTTCCCTGCTGGGATCCTTCAAGCTCCCTTCTACGCCCGCGACCACCCCAAGTCTGTGCACCTCTATCTGCGTCCACCTTCTCAGCACCTTTGTTTGTCATTATCGCTAAGAAAACCAAACGAGTGCATGTCATCCCTCAAAGACAGAGCTTTACTCTGTGTGTGATGTATGATTTCAGGGCGTTGAACTTCGGTGGCATCGGGGTGGTGATGGGTCATGAGCTGACCCATGCCTTTGATGATCAGGGTGAGTCTGGATCACAGCCGGATCCGTTCCTTCACACCGCGTGCACCAACACCCAACACCTGTGGAAGCTTTAAGACCGCGTGTGACAAACACTAACTGCTGCTTAGGAGTGGATGTCTCTGGTTTCACCTCATGTCTGTGCTACGTTCAGGGAGCTAAACTCAGTCACGTCTTTCCTTCTTGCCTAATTATTATTATTATTATTATTATTGTTATTTCTGCCAGAAAGTGATGTAATTTATAGTTTTCCAGTTAGACAATAAAACAAGGCAGGAGGACGAAAGAAGGGGAAAAACAGAAGATTGTGATTTTATATTTGCCATAGTTTTACAAGATTTTATCCTACTTGGCTGTAGTTTGTAAAACTGCGGTGCTCTGGTGCAGCTGATTAGAGCCTTACTCCTTTTCTCCAGGCCGTGAGTACGATAAAGAAGGCAACTTGAGGCCATGGTGGCAGAACTCGTCTGTGGAGGCGTTCCGGAAGAGGACGGAGTGTATGGTGGATCAGTACAGCAGCTACACAGTCAACGGGGAACATATCAACGGGAAGCAAACACTCGGCGAAAACATCGCTGACAACGGAGGACTGAAGGCTGCGTATCATGTTCGTACAGATACGTCACGTCCCAGTCCACTCGGCTGCAATGTTCTGCCCCTAAAACCACTACCTCGTTTGTCTTGCAGGCCTATCGGTCATGGGTCCAGAAGAACGGAAACGAGAAAACCCTTCCTGCCGTCAACCTGACCAATGACCAGCTGTTCTTTGTGGGATTTGCTCAGGTGAGAATCTACTATTTTATAGAATGGTGTCCCACAAAGATCTGTACTAAAACCACTTCTGTTTCCATAAATTGCCATTGTTCTCTCTAATTTCATAATTTCAGGTGTGGTGTTCAGTTCGGACTCCAGAGAGTGCACATGAGGGTCTGGTGACAGACCCCCACAGCCCCCCCAGATACAGGGTCATTGGAACGCTCGCCAACTCTCCGGACTTCAGCCGCCACTTCAGCTGTCCTGTAGGAAGCACTATGAACAGTGGGAAGCGCTGTGAGGTCTGGTAGACGGACTGGACAGGCCTGGGGGGGGGGGGGTGAATGAGGTGAATGAGTCCATTGGACCGTGAGTGTGTCCATTATTCAGCGTCAGGTTGTTGATGGGTTAGGACTCCGTTCCTCAGTTTCTGCAAACTGGAAGCACCTACTGGACCCATTCATGAAGACGCACAAAGGACTAGTAATGACGATGATGATGATGATGATGATGATGATGATGATGATGATGATGATGTAGGACACAGTGTTGCTGATTTCTGCTCTATCACCGTAGTTCATGTTGGGGATTCACACCAAGACATTTGTGTGTTGGAAGCTGTTAATCCAACATTTACTGACTGTTTCCTTCAGTCCCATCAGCGTCCGCCTGCTCCGAACACCATTAGTTCCTTTGATCACATGGAGCTGAAACCAGTGTTGTGACGTCACTATACGCGATGCTGTGTGTGCGCGCGTGCGTGTGCGCGTTCGTTCCGCCTCGTGCAGCTTCTGTTCAGCAGAGTGAAAACCCTGCTTCCTGCCAAAGACGCTTCTGTTCCGTGTATGACGTCACACCGAGCACGCGTCACCGCGCCGTTGCGTTCATTTCCTGTGACTCTGCAAGTGCCCTTTACTCCGCTGTGGTTCCGAGGCCCGTTTCCCGCCGACGCAGCGCTGAGTGACCTGATGTGATGCTGCTCTGAAGCACATTGCAACAAGTTGAATGAAGTGTAATTCAGCTTTTACCTTTAAAGCACATTTACTCGTGTGGTGTCTGCATCTGTCACTTCTGCACTTGAACTCGTTACTGATGCTCAGTCCTGGACCGTGTCCATCACAGGACGGCGGGCGGACTGGGTGATGGTGGTGGTGGTGGTCCTGGATGTCTTGGTGTGTTTATTAGAGTTTCACATCATTTATCTCCGCTTAATTTGTTGCCTGCTTAATAAATGTGTTTTTACCTAGAGACAAACGCTGCTGCGGGAACGACGTGTGCCAATAAAATCAAATGATGTGTTGAACGTGTTCTCATTTCTTTGACCCTGAAGCTGCAGCAGATCCTAGGTCAGCGAACCGCACCGAGCTGGACTCCAGTGCTGATGCTCCACGCGTTACCGGAGCTTCGGGTTCTGCCCACGTTGCTCGCTGCTGTGAGGTCCGTGGCTCTTTTTACCGTAAACCGCTGCCTTGACCGCGGGTTTGCACCGGCTGGACGCGTCCTACAGCCTTCATCCTCCTCATCCTCCGCTCAGACGATCAGCCAGTCGTTCGCTCCTCGCTGGTCCCTCCTCCGTCTTCGCTCCACCAGGAAACTGTCCAAGGACAAACGAGCAGCGGACGGGACGTGTCCGTCACGCGCTTCTACCTGAGCCTCAGCGTCCGCGCGCACAGGTGAGTTCGACCTCTCGCGCTCATCAGCAGCCGAATTTCCGTTTGAACCGTTTTTACGCGTTTCTCTGGTTTGAACTCTGCCGCTGTCGTTTTATCCGGTTACGAGTGAACAGAGCAGTGAGTGAGCAGCATCTTCATTTCTTCTGTAGAGAAGGTACTTGTGCCAAAGCAACAAAGGAAACGCTCATCTACAAATGGTAACAGTCCTTCGTGTTTCAGCATTTTCATCTTGCTGCACGTATGAATCATGTTGGTTTTTGAACTTCAGTCCAACCTCCAACGGTGTTGCTGATTGTTGAATGGTCCCATAATTACAGCTGGATCCTGGGCCCGGAGCTGTAGCCTCGGTACCAGCTGTACCAGCTTCATGAAGTCACTGCAGCATCAGCTGCTGTTAATTAGTGACTGCAGTACATGTTCCTAGTAACTAGAACAAGCAGTGTCCAGTCATTTTTTATAGTCTGATTACTATGAGTAATTAATACTGGACCGGTCCATTGGACTCTGTACTGAATACTGACTCTCCAGCCACTGCTTGTTCATTGAAGCCTGCAGTCAAGAAGAAGATGACGGGGTGATGTTTCATTGTTTCATGGGAGTGTGAATGAATGGGTCAACAACCAGCAAAGCCTGACATGCAGTTTGTTGAGAGGTTTGTCAGGTTAATGACAGAAGATGCTCAAGAGTGATGTCAGTAAAACGCAGAAATCATCAAATTAATGTTTTAGGGTGACAGAAAAACGGCAACGTTGAACTCGATTGCCAAAAGTTCTCATTGTTCTGTGTCACCTTGTGTAAACTCTGTTACAACTCTTTAATTAGTTCTTGTATGATAGTTGTTCCTGGATCTTCCTTTCATCATCCAGTGACATGCAGCAAGGTTGAAACCCAATCACTCTTAGAAATGATCTGAATATTTAATCTGCAGAAAAAGGAAGTGAACAAGAATGAGGAGGGGACGCGAGCAAAGCGAGGACGTTGCCACACTTATTGCCATGGAAACCAAGCAGGACACCAGCTACGGCAGCATCGCTAAGGTAACGCCAGTCAACTGATCTATAAAAGTCTAATTATTGAAAAGATTAAATTCTAACATTTAGATAGTATAAAACCACTGATATACATATACTTTACAACATGCAGTTCCTTTTGGAAGCTTGCTGGAGCTAAAGATACTCTTATACATCCTTTTCTCACGATAGTAAAGCTTTGATAAGCAGAATAATGTCCTAAATCCTGCCACTGAACTGCATCATTTAGCAACACCGAGACCTTTATTTTAAAATGGTTGTTACACAACATGATCAACCTGTTGGTATTCATTAGATTAGTGTCCAGAAGTCAGAGGTTTTGTGTGTTTGTTTTAGTGTGGCAGCAGGAAGCAGGAAGTGTGTGATGAAGCGAGACAGAGCGGCTCCGCTCAGTTAAACCCGCACTTAGTGATGTAGTAGATGTTTGCTGAGTTCCTCCTCTCGTCCGGGTCTGTCTTCACTCTCATTAAGAACAATGGAAAGAAAATGTGGACTCTGTAGCTGATCACAGCTGATTAAAGGCAACAGTACGACTGATTTACGCTCTGAACGCTCTGACATAACATAGATGTAAAAATGTAAAGATACAGAAACTTCAGACACCTTAAATTCGTGTTTAAATGCAGTATCTGAGGAAATGAAACTGTTGGATTTATTCCCCAGAATGCATCTGTCCAGCCTCAGGACAGGAACGTTTTCAGTGATGGATCAACTCGAGTGGGTGAGTGACAACTTTGTGCTCAGGAAGAGCAATATGAGCAAACAGTAACATCTGTATGATCTTTGACCTTTGCCTAACAGTGTGTTAGATCAACCTTATCATCACTTTACATCATTGTTTACAACCTAGATATTCAATGTGATAGTATAAGTCATTTACCAAACAGGGTTTTGGGGTGCAGGAGATAATTCGCTCGGCTATAAAGGTGCTTCTTCCTTATTGGACAGATTTTGTGTTGGTGTGGGAGGAGCCTCACTGCTCTCCCAATGAAGATAGTGCAAGTGTTAACCACGTGCACCTGAAATGGAGGGAAGAGTTCCTGAGCAGACTGACAGACTTTGGGCTGCTGCAAGAACAGGCGAGCAAAACAAATACACCTACAAACACAGCTTCGGTTTCAGTCACATGTTCAAGTCAAACATTAACAAACACCAGTTCATCCTTCTGCTGTTCAAATGTCTGGTCATTAGTTTCTGTAAATATATCAACCAGCGGCTCAGATAACGTGTTAGTCCTGCATTTATAACACTGAATTAGGAAAAGTATGGGAACTGGTATTAAAGACAACAAGAGTAGACCCAGGATTAAACCTTGAGGAATTCCGTTGGGAACAGTTAACACTTTGTTGTGTCTACAGAAAGAAGTTCTGCAGACAAAGAAGAAGATCTGCTTTGTCCTCGTCAGTGCTCCGTGGAGTGTCCTCTGTTACTATGCTGAGGAGATCAGTCTGAGAGTCCCTCTGCAGGTAAAATAGGACCCGAGGAAGAAGTCGCCTCTCCTCTGGTCTCTACCATGCTGGATAATAACACTGAAGGTGCGGCACTAAGTGTCACAGTCTATGGACCTGGAGCCACTGAAACCTATGACAAAACCATATCACATAAAACACGTGTACCAGCTCTGTGACGGGATCTTCGTTGCACCAGTGCTGAGGAAATACTCAAACAAACCTGCAGATACACATAAAGAATCATTTAATCACTGCAGCTATCAAGGCACGTGTAACATTTGTTACACACATTCTTAATGACATTGTTGCCTAGTGGTGATGTGATATAACTTTATAAATCGCTGCTACTGTATGTAGTGAACTCACGTGTTCTTCTAGACCAGGTCACGTGTGACGTCCGTCTCTCTGCAGGTGGTGACTTCTCGCATCGTAAACTGGTCGGAGCAGGTTCTGTCCCAGCTGTCGCTGCCAAACTTTCTGTCCCAGGACGTGCCCAACCCCCCAGCTGACTACTACACCTGTCAGTTCAGGAGCAACAAGCTGGAGAGGTTCAAACACACACACACACACACCACGGCTGGATGACATAGAGCCGCCATGTGGAGGTTGACCTCTGACCCTGACCCTGTCTGCAGATTTCTGGGCAGTGACAACAAAGACACGTTCTTCAAGACCACACAGAGACACCAGGTGGTGAGTTCAGGCTCTGTTCTGTTGAATTTCCTAAAGTAGTTTGGGTGTGAGACCTCACATACACAGCTCATGGTTCTAGGCTTCTCTAAGATCGTTCCTCAGTAGCTGATGTTACAGCCCAGTTCAGAGCCACAGCAGAATCTGAACTTAGTGTAGGTTAGTGATTGTAGAAGGATGGACAACCTCACACCCAGAGAACAAACACACAGCCAGTGTAAATGTTTCTGATCAAACACAGCTTCAGCAACTGGTGAATTTGCCTTTTGGCATGAACATCCATTCAATGACCAACGCACGCCTCACAGAGCAAACAGGGATCGACTCAGGTGTGACGCCAACAGGCAGGACTGTGTCCACTGTCCTACTGGGACGTACACCGGAGCTCAGCGCAGTGTTTCCATGCTCGGCCTCATGGCAGATCAGACTATGCAATGAATAACAAGACAACACACCCTGTGTACCCTATCTGGGTTCCTACCACTGAGAGCACATCCTCTTGTGGATCCTTCGGGTCACATCTCAGTGTGCGGTTGGTTGGTCAGCAGCTTCCTGCCTCCACGTCGTCCCACAGCTTGTCCAGATGGATCCAGGAATAGCTAGACGTGTCTTTCACAGGCCCTGTGTCTCAGGACACTCAGACGTGGTTCCTCCAGTTAGCTTCCCCTTAGAACATGTGTCTGGTGGCACTTCTGTCCGCAGCAAGTGCGATGAGTTCGTTACTCTGCAGTGACTTTGTCCTCTCTGCAGCTCTATGAGATTCTGGCCAGGACTTCGTACGGGTCAATAAAGGACGGGGAGGTGGGAATCGACCGGCTGCTGAGTGAGCAGGTCTTCACCGCTGCCTATCCACTGCATGAGGTGAGCTCCTGAACTCACCCTTAGCAAACCAGATTCCTGGATGCATGTGCAGGTGTTAGAGACAATAAACAACAAACCTGATTCAAGGGAAAACACAGTTCACTGCCGCTTCCCACTAAACATCAATGTGAAGGAAATGACTCAGACCTTGTCTTCTGCTTTGGCGTTCTGCTCGTAGGGGGACTTTCATCCACCGACTCCTCCGGTGCCCCCTGAGTCTTTAGGTCTGAGACAAATCCTGTTTGCATACTGGGCCCAGTGGTCCTGTTGGCGCCGCTACCAACCTCTGGACCACATCAGGGAGTACTTTGGCGAGAAGATCGCGCTTTACTTTGCCTGGCTTGGTATGTCCACTGGCACGGGACTTCAGTAGCTGCTGTGTTCCAGCTGTGGCTAAAGTCTGACTCTAGCTTTCTGTGGTGACTGTTTCCATAGTAACTGTGTGTGACTGCAGGGTTCTACACTGGCTGGTTGTTACCTGCATCCATCGTCGGGACTGTGATCTTCCTGTTCGGGTTTTGGCTTGTGGCTACTGATGTTCCAGCGTACGTTTTAGGTTTCATCTTTAATGGATTTTTTAGGGTCATAGAATCCTTCCTATTCAATAGTCAGCTGTTTAAACAGGTCTGCTATACTTTGTTTTATGGACATACCTGGACAGTCAGTGCTTTGGACTCAGTGAAGCCTGTACCTGAACTTGAGTTTTGGGGGATTGTGTGAGCAACGAGGGCGTTCTTTGTATTTGCAGGAAGGAAGTGTGTGACAGTGGAAACAACTTCATCATGTGTCCCATCTGTAACATCTGCTCTGACTGGAACTACTCCAGCATCTGCATCACCTACAAGGTGATGGACTGCAGAGTCATTCCTTGCAGCCCAGACAAGTCTTTGTGTGTGTTGTGTATACTGCGTTGTGATGGCAAAGAGTGTGAATCACAATGCATTCATGCGTGTTTGGGCCGCATGTTCTCAGAGCAGGTTCTAACTGTGGCCCTCCATCTCCCTGTAGACTGGTCTTCTGTTTGATAATGGAGGGACAGTGTTTCTCAGTGTCTTTATGTCTCTGTGGGCCGTCACCTTCCTGGAATACTGGAAGAGAACCTGTTCAGCGCTCTCTCACCGTTGGGATTGTTCTGAATTCCAGGACATTGAGGTAGCTCAGCAAATGATCAAATGTTCTATGATGTGAAACAAGTTACACCTCAGTAAGTAAAATTGACTCTGAATAAAAAAAACAGTCAAATTTACCATCTTTGATACTTGGCATTAGTAAGTACTTTAGTTACACAAGTGCTCCTCAGGACCTGATGATAAAAAAAAGGTAAATAAAAGTGACTGAGCGACACTGACTCCATCCTTACACAGGAGCGCCCTCGTCCAGAGTTTACAGCCATGGCACCGATGACCATGAGAAACCCGGTGACCGGAGCAGAGGAGCCGTACTTTCCTGAAAACAAACGCTTCAGGAGAGTTTTCACTGGCTGTATGGTGATCATCATCATGGCAAGTCTCCTGACCGGGTGTCAATGGTGGCATGTTAGTGGGTAGAAGGGGAAAAGGTGAGGAAATAGCTTACCTGAAATAATCGGACCTTCCTGTGCAGATTGTTGTCGTGCTGATGTTCCTGATGGCCATCATTCTGTATCGCACCATCCTGAGCATCATCATCTACAGGTCTGAGCACAGCTTCCTCACTTTCTCTGTGAGTACAAGAAAGACCAGTGCTTCAACTGTTCCTGTAAATCTGTGTTTGAGGCTCCAGGACGGTTCCCTGAGGAACTCCACAGGTGGCTGCTTTTATATCTCCCTGGTTTAAAATGTGTTCACCTCTCTGTGCAGGCTGGGAGAATAGCGAGTCTGTCAGGATCAGTCCTGAATCTCTTGGTCATCCTCATGTTGTCCAAGGTTTACACTACGCTGGCCCACATCCTGACTCGATGGGGTGAGTCACAATTCTACACATTTAATTTCACTCTCACTCTTGAATCACTTTCACTCAGAATCAATTGTTTCAGTATAGTTCATGCTAATACTACTAGTATTTTACTGGATGAGCAGGTGTGTATTGTGGTGTTATGAATATATTAAAAATGTAAATGTTTTGGGCGTATGAAGATATAAATGTAAATGTAGTGAAATGAGCTGACAGTGTGAATAGTGTGACTGCGAAGCCTCTGCTGACGCCTGATCGGCACGAGAAACAGATCAACCTGTTGTCATCTACAGCTTACAGCTTGTTTAACATTTAATAAAACTATAAAACAATCACACTGTTGTCTGTGAAAGCGCAGCGTCTGAATGAGCAGAATGGATTCATGTGGGTGAACTAAGTGGGTGTTATGTGTCTCTCTGTTTCTGTTAGAGATGCATCGCACTCAGACAAAATATGAAGACATGTTCATCCTTAAAGTTTTCATCTTCCAGTTCGTTAACTTCTACTCGTCTCCAATTTACATCGCTTTCTTCAAAGGCAGGTGAGCGCTGCAGTGACAGAAGGCACCGCAGGTCCATCATCAGAGGCCTCTCTCCCTCAGCTTTCAGCCGAATCCGCTGGTGTTGGCTTTGAGCACAGGTGGAGATGATATAGAGCAGGTTATTTAGGATTTAGTGATTTCCACAGAGTGAAATTATGAAAGCGCAGAGAATTATTTCAAAGTCATAATAATCACAAGACATAATAATCACACTAAGGAGTTCTTTGCAAAGATGGAGATTTCAGAAACACCATAACATCGAACAAAAGCAAACATTTACAGTGGTAACACAACCCAGTGAATAAATGTACAGAAAGTGGCATCAAGACACAATCGGTTCACTCACTCATTTTCCCCAAGCCGGCAGACAGACACAAAGAATACATGGAGCCTGAGGATGTTTCAGCCTCAGAGCTTCTTCACACGAGGGAAACAAAACACGGCACCAGCTGATTGTCACTGTTTTCAGGTTTGTTGGTTACCCTGGAAACTACTACACACTGTTCGGAGTTCGCAATGAAGACGTGAGTGCAACAGAAGATCAGGAAACACCAGCTCATGCATTCAAAGATCAGCACGATCAGCAAGAAAGGAGCTGCAGAACCTCTGCTCCTGAACTCACAGGACGATAACAGATACACATGTGGTGAATGTGCGTGTGTTCCAGTGTGGAGCAGGCGGATGCCTCATTGAACTGGCTCAGGAGATGCTGGTCATCATGGTGGGAAAGCAGCTGATCAACAACATCCAGGAGTTCCTTGTCCCGTAAACAACAAACACACACAGTGTGACACCAAACAACAAAACTACAAACCACTAATAAAGCAGCACATTTGAACTGCTGTTTCATCGGGGAAACTATTTTGTAAGACTCATATTTTGGCAGGAAGTTTAGGTCATGGTGGCAGAGGAGGAAGATGAGTCCTCGGCTGAAGGAGGAGTTGGTGGAGGAGCAGAGGGTGGAGGTCTGTCCCTGGGAGGCCGACTACCAGCTGCTGGTCTGCGAGGGACTGTTCAGCGAGTACCTGGAGATGGGTGAGTCCTCCCCCCGAGGCCCTGCGGCTGGAAGTGTGTGCTGTGAGTGACCTCCCATCCTCCTCAGTGATCCAGTTTGGTTTCATCACTATCTTCGTGGCTGCGTGTCCTCTCGCTCCTCTCTTCGCCCTCATTAACAACTGGGTGGAGACGCGCTTGGATGCTCAGAAGTTTGTGACTGAGTACCGTCGCCCCGTGGTGGAACGAGCTCAGGACATCGGCATCTGGTTCCCCATCCTTCAGTTCATCACACACATGGCCGTGCTCAGCAACGTAAGGCTTCTGCCGGGGAGCGGTGCTCATGAGCGACCAGAGCATCAACCTCCCCTCGTCTGTGTTTCAGGCTTTCCTCATCGCCTTCACCTCGTCCTTCGTGCCTCGGCTCTACTATCGCTACACCAGAGACGACTCACTGCGCGGCTTCGTCAACTTCACACTGGCAACGTCCCCTCACACCTACAACCGGCAGCACGGCGCCTGCAGGTGGCGCCATCACTGCACACACCCAGCTGAGCTCAGTGGACGCCTCACCTTCCTGCTCCCGCTCTGTTCTCTGCAGGTATCGAGGCTTCAGGGATGAAAACGGTGACTACCGGCCCGAGTTCTTTCACCTCGTCGCCATACAGCTTAGTTTCGTCATCGTCTTTGAGGTGACTTGGCGTCTGTCACACGCACATCTTCTTTTCGCTCTTGTTTTGACCTTTGAAGGGAAAGGTCTGCGGTTTCTGCTCCTCAGCATGTGGTCTTCTTCATTGGCGGCCTGATTGACATGATGGTTCCTGACATACCTGAGGAAGTGGAGATGAAGATCAAGAGGGAGCACTACATGGCAAAAGAGGCTCTCGCTGAAAACCAAGTACAACGAAGCAAATCAAAATTCATTTTTGTCACATCTTGTGTCCTGGATATTTTACAGTTTTTAGCCACAGTGTGATTCAGCAAACACAACCTCAGGTAGTTTTGTTGTGCTCTTGTTCTCCTAGGCTTTGGGAAAAACCCTTATTCCTGGTGACCAGGACACCAGTGAAATGCGATGGCGTGGATCCAGGCCCTCACTGCTGCAGAGAGACTCTCCTCCGCATCACCAGGAAGCCAGCGCGCAGGGCAGCTGCTGAGGCGGACCACAAGATGTCACTGCATCAGCGTTCTCTAACCAGGGTTCTGATTGAGCCGAGGTCCACAACTGAGACCGTTAGAAGACCTGCATGTTGAAATATAACAACTGCAAGAACACTAGTTGGTTTCTACAGAACCTGGTCTCTAGAAGATGAGATACAGAATCTTTACAGGGATCTTTACAGAACATTGTCTCCACAGAATGTGGTCTATACAGTAGAACAACCAGGCTGACAAATGTTTTCTTACTTATAGTGCCTTAAACATTATTTCAATTAAAATAAAAGTTACCTTCAATAAAGACTAAATTTATATATCTGTACCTTGATATTTTATTATTTATTTTGATTTTTTATTATATTTTATTGTGATATTTTAGAGGCTGAGTGTATTATGAAAATACGTTTTAGAGGATTCAGTTCCAATAGGTAATTACAGAATAACTGCTGTTTTTTCCTCTAACTTTTCTTTTTTTTCCACTTTTATCGTGACTGTTGAAACTGGGATTTGTTATGGTTTGATGTTATTACTATTTTCGTGCAAAAAGAGATGTTTGGATTTTTCATTTTCATTCTGAAAATTAAATTTTGTTAAAAAAATTGTTTTTGTGTTAAAATAACGTTGTAAATATTGAGGTAAATGCTAAAGTACGTGAAACAAAATATGTGCGTCATTATGTTCTGCAGAAATGTATGTACACATACTATATTAAATGTTAATATCTAAATGTGGAAAAATCTCTAAAGGGACAACAGAAATTCAATAGCAAAGACTGTTTGCTTGAGTAAAGCCGCGGGTGTTTCATATTTGCGAGTGACCACGTTAACTGGTGACTCACTTCTGAACTATGGGCAACTACTGCGGCGTTTGGTAGTGGGACACCAGTTAACGTGGTCACTTGTAAATTCGAAACATCGGCGAAGCAGCAATTGTGGGGTTTGACTGCAGTCATTGGGAACGAGCGTGCCGCCGACAGTGGCGTCTGTCGCCGCGGCTCCGGTCAGGCGCACCGCGGGCAGCTAAACCCGCTCTGCGCGTGACGTGTAGGACCTCCTCCTCCGACTCGCAGCAGCAGTAATGGCGGACTACGACAGCTACGATGAGCGGGACCGGGCCTACGGCAGCTTCGGTGGCGGCAGAGGGTGAGTGTGTATCTGTACGGCCACGTCACTGTGCACTTTAAACACGAACCTCTCCCGGACCGTCGCCGCGTTTCCCGCTGCTGCACTGTCCGAGCCTCGGTGCTGGACGGTCAGGCCCCGTGGTTCGACTGGCACTGCGCCTGCTGAGCGGCCCGGGCAGCGGTGAGGGGGGGCGCGTCACAGTGGCTGGGAAACATCGCGGTCCTGAAGCTCAGATGCTAACTGTTAGCTGCGGCTAGCTGCGGCTAGCTGCGAGCGGACAGTTCAAGAAGCGGAGCCATGTGGCGGCGAACGCGCCGCGGCTCGTTACTGAAAGGACTTTTCTAGCAGGTAACCGGTGCCGGCGCGACGCGGGACAGGAGGCCCGGCGGGTGCAGGAGTTGGCGGGGCCGAGGTTGCAGGCTGCCCGCATGGCTGCATCGTGTGTGCAGCTGCAGACTCATCCACGTCGTAAGGACATGAGTCTGCGGTTCGATGATGATCGGCTGTTGGTGCGGGGTGCTCGGTTCCGTCGGCTCGTGTCTGAATGTCCTGCTCCTGTGCTGTTGTGAGCCTGGACCTCTGGGCTCCTGCGGCTTCTAGCAGGAGTTTAAAAGAGGCGTCAGTGAATCTTATTAAGAAGTGACTCAAAGCAGAAACGTTTTCAGCCAACAGACATGTATCTTGCTGTGTTTTGTAGAAAGTGTCAGAGTTTGCGACGTTACGATGCTAGAATGATGAATGTGTTTGATGTCTGCAGTAGTTGTCGGAGGAAAAGCGTTAAAGTCTTTGATGTAAACGTTTCAAGCAGCTGGTGCAGGTCATCTTTTCAGCTTTTGAGTGATTATAATTATGGAGATCAGTTAAATGCAAAGCAGCATCTCTGTAGTGTCTGCAATGACACAGGAATTAGAACTGATTGAGGTTGTCAGTAGTTCTGTTGATACGGATCCTTTACTCCAACTTTGCAGAGATGTCTTAGTGTGAGACTTTGTGAAGCAGGTTGGACTCTACAATAAGGGTCACGTTTCTGATTTTGGACATTTGTTCTGACAAAATGTGATAAAGGTGTTGTACAGACTGATGAACTTTATTCAGGTGATGATTTGTTGACAAAATAGCAGCTGCTTCACTTCCAGATGTTATTAAGTAACAAACCTGCCAGATACAGATTCATATTCTCAGTTTATCATAAAAGGTTTCAGTTAGTACAGCTGGTAGTGAGCTCTACACACACATCATGGGCAAACTGGGACTCCCATGTTAATTCACAGATCACAGGTCTGCTCTAGTGTGACTCTGCAATTAGTAAAATTCCTGTTTAAAGTCAGCGGCTCCTTGGCAGCCTTTAATCGTGGTTAACTAAGCCAATGGTTACATTGTCCATTTGAATGGTTGATTATTGTATAATTCAGTCAAAACTACATACGAACTACATTCTGTACAGTCCTTGAAAACACCAAACATTTGGGGATGGGAGCCTGCAAATAGGCTGGAAGTCAGTGCTGCCGTCAACAGCTCCTCCAGGGTCCTCATCAGAAACGTTTGTCAAACCAACAACCAGTGAAAACCTGCAGAATAAAATGTGCTCAGGATGTTTTTTGTGCTGCTATTTAAATGTGAGATGTTTTTTTAGTTTGACGCAGCCCAGAGTGTCATTATCATTACCAGGTCTCTGATTATTAATGCCACTGTTTAGGCTTTTGGGGATAAAACCACACAGTCACTAAACTATGGTGGAGAACTGTAATAATTTGATTTAAATGACATCACTGTGATGCAGTACATGCATTGATCAGCTAAAATGTGCTTCTAAATAAATACACGTTCCTTGGCCTAGCTGTAAAAAGGCAAAACATTTTCATGTAATGATTCCAAACCCTAACTTGAATAGTGAAATTGTGTCATTGGTGCTTTTAGGCTGAAGCTTTTAGTTGGTGCTGAATCTGTATAAAAAGAAAATCATGGTATTTTTAGAGTTGACACCTTTTATAATTCACCACAGTTCCAAGACTGGAACTGCCTGTGTCTTCATGTGACTGGTTAACAGGCTTGTTGGTTTTGAACAAAATTGACACAAAGGAATTTCAACACAACCCACATAAGAGGTCAGTAGAGGCAAACAGTGGGTCAAGCTTCTGCTGAAAGCACGACACATCACAACGGCAACTAATGGCCTCAACTAATACTACACCTTGTATTTGAACAAAACATTTTCAGGGTTTGAACATATATTTGTTTTTCTAGGTTCTGGAATTTGAACCAGTCTCAAAATGACATCATGTTTGTAATAATTGAATAGTTTTAAGATTTTAGTTTCCTGTGCAGAAAAAAGTTAGGTTTTAGAATAGAATAGAATAGAATACCTTTATTGTCCCTGGGGAAATTACCAAAAAGTGTGTTCAAATTCAAAAGACTATAGTCTAAAAACTAATGCTTGAACAGTTGGGAAAGTGGGTTTATGGACTTTTCTCCAGACCAACCTGACACTGATGCTTTTTGTTTGTTCTCCGTTAGGCCCCGTGGTGGCGGTGGCCCCGGAGCCCCCAGAAAGCAGAAGGAGCTGCCTTCAGAGCCTCCGTTCACAGCATATGTGGGAAACCTGCCGTTCAACACAGTGCAGGGAGACATTGACATCATCTTCAAAGAACTCAACATCCGCAGCGTCCGACTGGTCAGAGACAAAGAGACAGACAAGTTCAAAGGTCAGGGAATGGTGGTTTCTGTCAAACTCCAGCTACAAGTGTAATTCAGAGTCAGTGGTGAAGTGGTACATCAAGGAAGATCATCGCAAAGCAGATGCGTTCACACACAGGGGTCCAGGTTGCAGTGGGACCGGTCCATGCAACAGTGCTCTGGATTGGGTTTAGTATTGGAGCACAGATGGAAGTAGCTCAGCTTAACACGTCTGTGGTTGGCATTCAGGCACGAAGTTTACATTAAGCATAATATAACAAAATAAACAAGATGTAAACACTCCCAAGAGGTCATTAGGCATCGGTCACCTGTCGGTACATACAGTGGTTTAGATCAGCTGTGGTCATAAGCAGCTCTGCTCAGTTCACAGCTTCTACTGCTGACAGTGACACAGACCATTATTCTCTTAATAACTGTTCCAGAAGCAACAAAAGTCAAAATCTCTTCAGGCTGGAATCTGTTGAGATGTTAAGTTTAAGTCAAGGCATTTAATAACCATTGTCAAAGCTTTGTGACATTTGTTGAGATATAACGTAAGGTTATTTTTTCTTTCAGGTTTTTGTTATGTTGAGTTTGAAGATTTGGAATCTCTAAAAGAAGCTCTGACGTACGACGGTGCTGTGAGTGTCTCAATCACTTTGTCATTTATATATAGTGTAAAATATACACTTTGAAATGCAGCTAACAGCTTATGCTGACATTTTAAATTGTGAGCATCTAAATGGATCTGCAGACATTGTACCTCTTAAGTGTTGGAACTGCTCTTAATTTGATGGACTCTTTGAGCCGTGCTTTAGATGCAACAGTGGAGACAAACATGGAGAAAGTAAAGGCTAAATCAAAACATCCATGACCTATTTAATGATGGCCCTCAGAGTTTCCGACTTCTTTCAGAAGGGACCAATATTCAGAAAACCACAGCCAACCAAAATCAAAGGAAGTAGAACTCTGTTGCGTTCGGGCTCACCTGCTTACTTCCTCTACAGCAGCACACAGGAGCCTGCCGTAGACTGGTCCACAGCGCCCACTACAGTGTCTCGGTGTAACAACAACATGGACACACTCGTAGTCGTGGCAAGTGCGGGCTCACGTTTAATTTTGATCAGATCGCTTTGAACGGCTCACTCTGCAACAGCTTCTGTAGTGACTGTAGATGTAACGTTACCTTTGACCCTTGCAGCTGCTAGGTGACAGGTCATTGAGGGTAGACATCGCAGAGGGGCGAAGGCAAGAGCGAGGAGGTGGCGGCTTTGGCTTCAGGAAAGATGATGGCAGAGGTATGAACACAGCCTCCAACAGAAAGTAGGTCACTACCCTCACGTAACAGCTGTGTGTGTGTGCGTGCGTGTGCGTGTCTCCACTGTCTGAAGTCATGGCTGAAAGTTCTGCTGCTGTTGTCTGAATCTTAACCTGCTCAGCTGGAAGAGAAATAGCTCATCAGGCTTTTGAAACTGAAAAAGTAGATGGGTCAAAGCCCAGTTTGAAGGATTTGTCTATCGGCCTTGGTTCCTTAAGTCGGACTGGGGCCAAAAGACACTCTGATCAAGGCAAAGTCTGGATGGAGGATGAACACAGTGTGGCCTCCTACAGTATTGCTCTTTTTTATCAAACAACTGGGAAATTATAAATGTTAAAAACCAACTCAGTTTCAGAAGCTCGGTTTCTCCGTGTGGTTGATTATTAGAAGTTCAGGAGGATGACAGCTGTAGTCCTTCATGCTTCATCTGTTCATAACTCCATCTAACCACCCCTCCTCCTGTTCTACCTGGTCCTCACACAGACGGGTTTGACCACATGGTCTGAAGACGACTGTTCCTCAACTTATTTAGAGGAATTCACCTTCTTGGATTGCTGCTTCTTGCTAACGTCTTCTCTCTGGTTGGCTGATAATGATTAACAAGACCCTCCTCTTCTGCGCTGTCTTTTGAGCTCCTTCAGGAGGCGCTGCCACCTCCTCCTCTGGTCTCCTTACTTTCTTTTCTGCTCCTGCTCTCTTATTCCCGCTCCTTCTCCTTCCTTGTTTCTGCTCCCCCCACCTCCTCTATGTAAACTCCCCCTGTCCTCTGCAGGACGAGGAGGTTCTCGAGGAGCTCCCAGAGGAGGAGGAGGACGTGACTCCCGCGAGGACTTCTACGAGCAACCAGGAGGAGGTGCGGTCAAAGAGTTCAGCAGCTTGGGCTGGTCAGCAGCAGAACCCGGCTGAGCAGCCAGAACTACAGGGCTGCAGCCCATCAGAGGGCTGCGATCTCCCCAAGTCTAAACCAATAAATTGAGGAGAGGTTATGATCAAACAAACGCAAATGTTGGACGTGGTAGGATTTGCGAATAATTTAAGCTTTTTACAAGTCAGTGACTTTAACTCAAACTTACCAGTCTGACCAGCATGTCCTCAAACAGGAAGGTGATTTATTTGGGTTGGTTGTAACAAACCTACTATAAATACAGTAAAACAGTTCTACTAGTTTAACAAAGGATGCAGCTGATTTGCAGCTGTGACTGTCTGCGGATGCCGGTGAACGGGCAGCATAGAGCTCGGACCTCGGAACCTCCTGTTGGACTATGACTCATCGTGTTTTTCACCAACCATCTCATGCTCAGTGTTTGCCTGACGGTCCCAAGAGCTGCAAGCGGTGTGAGTCTGCCGGCTCACCTGCCTGCATGTCCGCTTGATTCCACAGGTTTCAGAGATGATGACTACATGGGCGGGCGGAGTCGAGGTGGTGGCAGCCGCCCTGGCGACAGAAGGGGGGGTGGCGGAGGCATGGGTCGCTTCAGAGACGCTCCACCCCGCGGAGGAACGACAGACTTCAGGGAACCGTCTGAAGGTAACTCCACTTCAAACATATGTTTAATGTTTAGCTATTGAATTAGTGGTGGTTATGATTATTTTTGATCATTGTTACCTTGTGTAAAAGTTGTTCATTTAGACATTGGTAGTAATGTGTACATCACGAGTTTTAATCAGTAATTTAGGAATTAGAAGTAATTAACTGATAAACTTTATTTTTTTCATTTTATAAATTAGTAATCTATATCATTTATTGTATTTCTAAAAACAGATTTTACAGTTCGTAGCTAATGTTTTAAAATTAGCTACAGTTTTAAAACATTTTCACATAAATGTGAAAAAACATTATTGTAACTTTGATTAGTTGCAGGTGGGTGAAAAACCTTATCTAGTGCTTTCTATTTTAAATCACAGTAGTTTTTAATTTAGTTGAGCAATTCAGTCAGTTACTCTTACTCAGATTTTTCAGATCTTCTGTAGTTGAATTTCTCAACATCATGTGTAACCCCCTCTCTGCTGTCCTGTCTCCAGAGGAGCGTGCACAGCGGCCTCGGCTGCAGCTGAAGCCTCGGACCGTCTCCGAGCCGCTCAACCAGGTCGCCAACCCGAACTCTGCCATCTTTGGTGGAGCCAAGCCGCGAGAGGAGGTGATCTCCAGGGAAAAACCCTAAGAGACTGAAGGCCAGCAGGGCCGGAAGTGGGGGGAGGGTGGGGAGGGTTCGAGGGGGAGAGCGCGAACGATTGGAGAACTTTAAAAAGGAAAAACAAAACAAAGGAAGACAGAATTGCCGAGGAGATGCACAGTTAGCATTCCTTCCTGCCAGACAGACAGAAATCGAACGGACGCTGCCCTCCTCCTCCTCTTCTTCTTCTTCTTCTACTATTACTTCTTCCTTTTTTGAGTTCAGTTCGAGCAGAATATTTATTCTTAGTGGGAATAAAATGAAACACACTCTGACACACTGAATAATAAACCTGTAAACAGAAACACAACAAGCAGCTTGTGAATGCATGTCCAAATTATAGGTTACTGCCCCCCCCCCCCCCTTCACCTTCACCTGTGCTTACTGTGGTGTCATATCTGCTTCACCTGCCCCTTCATTGTTTGGGCTAAAGGTCACTCACCTTTTTATTCTTCAGCAGAAAGAAACCCAGAGGTCACGTTTTTTTTGTATTTTGTAGTTTTTCACCTTCAGCCCCGCCCCCTCACTCCAAATGGCCGAGTCACAAACTGACTTTGTTTCTTACCTGTCGCTCGTTGCCGTGGTGTCCCATCAGTCACATTTTTCATCTTTTATCAAACGAATCTTTTCATAGTTTGTCATGATACTGTTTTTGCAGTTTGTTTTGTTTTACTTGTCGGCCCAGGTGGGTGGGGTTTACCCTGCGCCAGTATGGACTCGGGTATCCACAACACCTGCTGAAAAGGCTGTCATAAAAATAAAAGCAAGGCTGACGACTGAAGCTTTACAGTGGCCATGGTGTCATTTATGTTCCCATGATGCACTGCTGCCAGGGCAGCCTGTTCAGGTGATGCCTCTGTAGTCAGGCAATCAGAGTGCTGACCTGAGGCAAAACAGACCAAAAACAAAACTTAGAAAACTTCAGATTTTTAAATACATAACAAAAATGTTTAGTTTCAAAATTAGTCTGTTCAAAGTTTGTGTGGTTTAGTTTTTGCTTCACACAGTCAGACTAAAGCAAGAAGTTAAACATTTTCTGTTGATCCACGCTGAAAACAGGACAGGAAAGACTAAAATGAGCCTGAGGAAGTTTTCTTTTGTGTTTTTCCCCCTTTTCCAGTTCCTAGATTTCTAGAAGCAGCCTCCTAATGTAAAACCTGAGAAATTGTACCCAATGAAGTGGCTGGTGAGGGTAGATTCATGGAAGGAAGGAGGAGGTGGTGAAAGGTCGTCTTGTGTTTTTCCTTTTCGTTTTCCTGGTTGGCTGATCATCAGTTCTCAGCTTGTGGTTCTAGTTTGCCAATCTAGGTATTTCATTATTCAGAATTTTTGGTAATAGGTTTTTCATGTTGCCAACTTTAAGTTTCCCTTTTCAGTGTTTATTTACACATTTTTCCCACGAATTTACTAAAGATATTGGAGAAAAGAGTGAAACTAAACATTTTGAAAAGTCTCTTGTTAATTAAATTTTCTCTTTGTTGACATTGTTAGTATTTAGATGTTTAGTCTGTTGTCTTAGCTTCTTCTTAGATTATGATTTAATATAACGTTAAATCACTAGTGTGACTCAGCAGCAGATGATTTAGTGAGATTGTTGATAGGAGGAAGAAGTGAAGAGGCAAAGAATACAAACTGTTTTCCTCCCTAATTTAATTTTTTGCCTTTTGCTTTTTGCTCCCCATTTTCCTCCACCTTTCTGTTTTGACCTCTTCCCTCTTCTTCCATCTGTCTTTGATTACAGCACTGATTCATTTAAACCTGCAGCCACAGACTCCCGACCAGATGGTGGCGCTAATGCGGCGTGTCACCAACAGAAAGCGAAGACATTTAAAGGTTTTTGTGCCCTCTCGTTATTTCAGTGTGGATCATGTGGACACTGTCTCCCACCAAGAAAATGTTGTAAACTTGATGAATAGTGCTGAACAACATGAAAAAGTCAAAATGACGGATTATTTGAGTGAATGTTTGGTTCGTAGTTAAAGCTGTAATTTGTGCATTCCTTCATTTTCATCTTCATAGGAAAAGTTCAGAAGTGAATGTGGACAGTAAAACTGGTTTCAGGTCTATGTGGATCAGGATGAGTAGTGGATCAGGAGAGCAGGACTGAAGGTGCTTTCAGTCTCCGGCGCTTTGCTCTGATAAACTTTGTTTTCCTTTCATGGAGGAACTTTTTCTTACTGTACTATAGAAAACAGCTGTTTTAACTTTTTGTTTTCCCCTTCACTGTTTATGGCAATAAAACTGTATCATCGTACATCGACCACGATGTGTTTAATTCTGGGTCTGATCAAAAAACCTGATGTGACTTGATAATGTCACTGAAGCTGCTGCTCTCCCGAGATGATGCTGTGCAGTGGATGCTGCGGACCGTCCGTGATTGACGGGAGCCGGATCAGCTGTCGGTCCAGACGGGAGGCGTTCTTCCCCTTTAAAACTGGGACGAAGTGTCTGATCCTACAAGCACAACTGACACTTAATCCTGTTGTTATACGGTGGATCAAAAGGAATGGTTTCAACATCTGTAATTGGTTTAGTAAATTTTAGTGTAACCTGCGTTCTTTTCTTTTTATTTGTGGAATAAGTCAGAATATGGCACCGACAGAAGTCATAGTCGGTGAGAACCAGCCATAACTAAAGGTTCCTCTCTTGCAGCGCTGGGAGGAAGCGGTCTGTTTCATTCTGAGCACATTCAGCTCTTCATACTTCATCGTCTCAACTCCTGTTAAGAGCAGCATGTTGATGTTGACGTCAGAGTCCTATGCATTTAAAACGCCAGTGTTTTGTTTAATGGTGTTTTAGAAATAAAATTTAGAAAAGACAAATATTACTGGATGGTTTTGGTTGAAGACATTGCGTCTGTAGAAAACACGCTTCATATTACAGATGTTGTGTGTCACTGTAATATATAGGTGGTATTTAAAACATCCCCCCAAAGTGATTAAATGTAAAATACAGGCATATATTAGTAACCTTTAGAATATTAGAGTGAAACTTTGAGTATCCTGAAATTATGTGTGACGTCACTACGGGTCCTCACAGCTATAGAAACATTCCCGTGGTGACAGTCCCACTCTTCCTCTTCCTGGTTCGGCACTGTTGTTCTCTTTCTTCAGTCTGATTCGTTTCTCAGTTCGGGTACTTCGGTTCGACTCGTCATGCCGCTCAAGCCCCAGGTGAAGGTTTAAAGTGCCGGCTGGTGTTGGTTAACTAACCAGCTACGTCTCCGGGTTAGCAGCCGTTAGCCGATAGCGGTGTGCTAGCTGCGGCAGCCTGTCACTCAGGTAGGTTCTGCTCCACGTAGGTTCTGCTCCTGCCTGCTCGCTAGTTGTTCTGTTTGCTATCTAGTCGACTAAACGCCTGTTCTGGGACAGTCGGCTCCTTCTTTGCGTTCACTCTTCAGTTAGGTGAAACTTTACTAACTAGCCCAGTGTTAGCTTAGCTCGCGTCCCGCTAGCACTGGACTCCGTAGACATTTGATGTTTATAATTTGATCCGTCTCGCAGGTAAACGCCCGTTTGTCCTGAAACACAACTTAAATGTGCATCACGGGTTATTGGGGGATGTTATCTTGATTTAACCGTTTGGTAACAAACTAACTGGGACGTGTCTCCACGTCATTTGGTTAAATAGTTCTAGTTACAATGGTATGGTGTCATATGTAGGTACGTGGTTGACGCGTTCACCGGTTAGAACGAGTCCAGTTCATAAGGACACACTGGTTCCGTAGCTGTGACCTGCTGCACCGCCTCTGGTGTCGTAGTTACTACTTGTTTGTGTGTCCTCAGGGATGTTTGCATCATGCTGTAACTGGTTGTGCATGGACTCGACCAACGCTGAGCTGTCTGATGGAGCTGAGAGACGGAACCAGTCCTACACCAACTCTGCCTTCAGCAGCCAGCCGTCTCCTCCGGCCGGGCCCAGCTGTAAGGGCTGCGGCGGGGGCTTTGACGCCTCCGCCAGAAAGGTACCGCTGCCAGCAGAACCTGAAGACGGGCTGAAGGGTGATGACCTATGGGTGCTCTTTTATTTGCTTAACTCTTCTACAAACCCTGTTTTCTGATCTGGGTTTGTGACCTTGAAGTGAACTTGCTAGTTTTAGTAGCCTCAGGGGGGAAACTTGGGGTTTAGAACCCTGTACAGAACCAAAGACAAGATAACGCTTTACACAATTGACTAGTATCTCGTGTTTAGGCCTGTGTTCTTTTGAGAACCGATAGTCACACAGAGTGAAGACGTTCTAGTGGAGCAGCGTGCACACAGACTCTGCTCCATCACAGAAATCATTTGAAGGCTTGTTCCTCTACACATTTTTGTCTAAACTCCCTGGACTTGAAGCTAAGGAGTGAAAGACTCGTATTTGGGTTTTGTTGCAGCTACTCAGACGTGGGGATACTTTAAACCGATTCTTTGGACCAACAGGAAGTTTCGATCCTGCTGAATTGTCACTGTTTGCCGATACAGTCCACTTCTGTATTTTGTGTTTTTTGTTTGTGGTTTGTTATTTCTCTTCTTCTTTACCATGTTTAGTATTTAACTACTGGGTCCCAGAGCTCCTAAAGCGGTTTCACTCTGGACCCTGAACGTAGAGTAGCCAGCACCAACCAGGTTTCCTAAATCCATGTAAACCCATTCTGGGACAGTCATGGAGACGCAGTCTGTCGGTCCAGACCTTGTCTTTGCACTGTGTTCACACGTGTAACACAGCAGCTTCTTGTGTCGCTGTCTGTGTTTGATCTCTGGGTGCAGGAGGTTTACAGCACATGGAAGCTGAGTACTTTTTAAACACAGGCCTGTAGGAAACATGGTATTTGAATGTACTTCTTTTAGTTGCCTGGGACGTACGGTGGCTGTTTGAATTACACAGTAAACTAAAGGATTACCCAGCACATTTAGAATGACCTATCATGCTAAGCCTAATTTCCAGGACCCATCTATTTGCATTGGTTTGATTCCAGTCTTGCATCTCACATACAGCTCAGAATAATTGGACACGATAAATGATATTCCATTCAACTGTGATCTGATATTTAAATTGCTGTGTTAGTGGGATTTAGTCGGTTTCTCTTGTGTTCTACCCAGCGATTTATACAGTACTTTCTGCCTCTCACCCTCAGCACATGTGCGTGGACTGTAAGAAGAATTACTGCAGCCGATGCTCTGCCCAGCATGAGCATCGGCCCCGCCTCTGTCACACCTGTCAACGTTTCTATGGTAACCTGCTTGAGCGGGCGGAGCTAATGAAGCTGAAGGTGAAGGAGCTCAGGGACTACCTACACCTACATGAGGTCTCCACACACCTGTGCAGAGAGAAGGTGAGGGTGTTTAGTTGTTTATTCTTGCAAGCAAATAGTTGTAAGTAAGAAACCCACATGAGCCGGCTCCACCAGTAAAACTAGTTTCGTGTTTGTCAGGAGGAGTTGGTGGAGCTGGTCCTGGGTCATCAGTCTTCACCATCCAACAGCTCCACCCCTGACACTCCAACTTCCAACCCTACCTCTGAGACTTCTGACCTGCCTGACCTCAGTCCTAACATCTCTGTCTTAACTCCTGACCCTGTCACACCTGCACTAGTCCAGAACCCTGACCCCCCTCCGCTACAACCTGAAGCCTCTCCCACATCAATAGAGACCCCCCCCACTGAGCCAGACCAAGATGAAGACCAGGTAAAATCAGCTGCATATTGCTTATTTGGGGTCCTGGAACTGGTCCAGTCTTTTGTTTCAGTAGATTTCAGAGGAGGCAGGTTCAGCTTTTCCTATTTGTCCAGGTTTACTAAATTATTTTGGTTTTCTATTCAAACACTTTATTCTCAGACTAACTAATCTGTTTCTCTGTGAATCAGAATCTGCGTTGATCTTAAAAGACCTTAAGTTTGTTCTATAAATGTGTCTGAAGTCACAAACGTGTGACTGATGTTTCATCAGTTCCTGGTCTTGTGCTTTTCTGTATGTGTCTGTGTCTTGTCACTAACGCTGTGTCTCGGCTGTCTGCTCCAGAACTGGGACCCCGAGGACATCCCGGTTTCAGGTCGCCGGGCTTCTCTGTCAGACATCAGCTGTGAGGATGATATTGAGGCTCTCAGCGTCCGACAGTTGAAGGAAATCCTGGCCAGGAACTTTGTCAACTATAAGGGCTGCTGTGAGAAGTGGGAGCTGATGGAGAGAGTCACCCGGTTGTATCAGGACCAGCAGAATCTACTGTGTGAGTCAGCTGACCAAACCTACAGCTGAGTATTAAGCAAAAAACTGTGCAGATAGAAACAGGGAAACAGTTTGAACCTGTTTAATAAAGACCATCAGCGTTTATCATGTTAAATCCAGGAGCACCCTGCGTTCACAGACAGCGCCCTTTGTGGGACACTAGAGGAAATGAAAGGTCATTCACTTCATTACAGGAATCTGTTCCTTCAGGTGTGTTAATTCTTCAGATGACATCAACTTCAGTGGTTTCACTACCTTTGTCTTAATATGTTCAGGGTGATAAGGGACAAAGAACAGGATCGGTGACCTGTTACTATCAGCTCTCTTTTTTTTTTTTTTTTTTTATCTTTAACACAACCGTTTTTGTTCATATTGCAGAGTTCAGATGTAGGATGTAGATGTGATGCTGCTGATGTTTCACTGTTCAGGCAACAAAAATGCATAATTCTGTTTATCTGCTGCTTATCTGGTTTCACAAGGTTTGGCAGGCTAGTCCAGAGTCCTTCTGATTCTGTGGACGATTTAATGGATAAGTTGTCTGAGTTGATGTAGGTTGTCTGATCAGCCCTCCTCAGAGCACAGACAGCCTTTGTTGCTTTGCATCCAAAATATGAAAAGGCAGTAATGACCAGATTAAAGCCCGAGTTCATGAACTGTTTCTGTCTTTCAGCTGCCAATGCTGTGAATACTTCAGGTGAGTTCAACACATTTAAATCTATACTAGTCTGTATACATTTGTAATGTGTTATAGAGATGAAACTATCACTGAGCTATAGTTTACATTTGTGTCCTTTTTGTTTTTTGTTGCTCAGATGAAATAATGTACACATTTGTAAACAGTTTAAAATGTCAGACTGGGATGCTTTTTTAGTTGGCTTTTAGCTGGCTGGCTTTTTTAGTTGGTTTGTTTTAGTGACCACTTCTCTGTAGCTTTTTTTGTTTGTTTTTTCCTCCTGAGGATCATATTGGGTGAATTGGTGAACACTATGCCCTGTGTCTCCCTTTAGACTCTGGTGGTTGTGGTCTGGGTAAGGAAGAGAACCTGTGTAAGATCTGTATGGACTTGCCGATCGACTGCGTCCTGCTGGAGTGTGGTCACATGGTCACCTGCACCAAATGTGGTAAGAGGATGAATGAGTGTCCCATCTGCCGCCAGTACGTCATCCGAGCCGTCCACGTCTTCAAGTCCTGAGTCCACCAGGCCCAACCTGATTACAGGTACATCAGCCCGTCCCTACCATCCTCTCAAACCAGTTGAATTTAGCTCATGAACAGATAAACCAGATGCAGTCCTACATAGAGCACAGTTTAATTGTTTTCTTCAAAGCAGTGTGTGTCCAAGTTTCCACCTGCCTCTAATCTCACAGGTTTTATGTATGTGTGTAGTTTTTGTTGTTCTGACACCATTTTATCCTGACTCGTCTTGTTCTTCTTTTATTTAGGGCTGAACATCTTGAAACCTCCCTGAAGGGACCTACTACAGGGGCTCAGTGCTTTTATTTTGTTAGGTCTATTTTTCTAGTATAAATACAACGTGCAGTATGTGAGAAGTGGCCTTATCTGACTTTCAGACATGAATGTACAACACATCTGTTCATGAGCTTTAAGCCCTGAGCTTCTCTACCCAGAGCCTTTGTGCCTTTCACAAGCTTTTTCCTAAGACTCGATGTGAATGGGTTTTTGAAGGTTTGTCCACAGACTTGGAGAAGGACCAAAGACAATCGGCTCCAGCTGCACGGTATCAAGTCTTCCTTTGACCTTTAATTTCCTGATGATGCTTAAAATCAAACGGACTGTGTAGTTACACTGTAGATTACAGTCAGCGGAGTAAGGTATGGGCAACTCTGTGGGTCTCCCAAGGCAAACCTACACATTTTCCTTTTCCTACGGACTGGTTGATTTGATTGATTTCAAGTTTCCACCACAGGCTGGTGATTTTATGAGCATTACCATGTGTGCTGGGATGCTGCAAACTGTTGGCAGCGTTCATGTACAAGGAAGGACGCGTCAGTCAGTACCCATGTGCTGGTGCTGAGATTGAACCAGAGTAAACATGGTGTCTAACACTGACCAGCTTAAAGAGACAAACGATGACCACTTTGTTTTCACGTGATGGATCTGATGCTGCTACTGTTCCTTCAGGCTGTCGTTCAGGATGTCGAAAGTTGCCTTAAAACAAACTGACCTTTTATCAGGTTTGATGTTCATTTTATGCCTACATTTCCATTGAACAGTCTGTTTGCCTTTATAGTTGTCTGGTTTCTTTTTGTTGTTTTTTTTAGGTTGTGAACATTATGTTTTTGTAGCCAGTTTAACCAAAAAGTGACTGTTCTACTCACATTCTTTTATTGACATTTAAGACAAGACAGTTGTTTCTGTTTGAAGAATAAAAGGGAACATTTAAAAAGCCTGTAAACAGAGTTACAGAAATGTTTATAAAAATTGCAAAGACAATAGTTTAATAATGATCATCTCCAAAAGGTTCCTGGAATTAATACTGCAACAAGGTGCTTGGATTCCTGAAACTTAACTTGTGCGTAGACTTGTGCACTGGACTTTGATCTTTTGTCATTTTATACTACATCAGGTTTAATGGAAACAACAGTTAAACCCGGGACATGTGCCTGAGAGGCTCCAAATTTTGTACAAAGAAGATCACATGAGTTATGGGCCACTGCCTGCAGACTCTGGCATGTTGAACATTGATTTAAACAGTTCTTTGGTTAGACACTGGTGATGTGTCTTGTCTTTTGCACTAATCTATCAATGCTGTAACACTTTGTAACATTTTGGTCAAAGATTGGTCTGGTTTTGTTCCTGTGAGTTTAAGTTTGAGTTTGTTGTGTATAGTCTTGCTTTTACTTGTTGTGAAATTAAGCTTGACACTTTTAGATTTGGGAGCTCTTATTTACCCTTAGTCTGTTTTGGTCGTTTATTGGGATTATGGAAGCTCAGCCTTAGTCCTCTTAAAGTGCACTTTGAATCCTTCCTTACAGTATAACTGAATATGACTATAATCAGGGCTCTGATACTAAAGCAACGCCGCTGGGAGCAGATGTCCACAGCACAGGTTTTGTGGTTTGTAATAATCCAGTAATTAAAATGAGATTTTAGGCTGTAAAACAGGAAACTTTGTGCTGCAGATTGTAACTTTGCCTTTCAACCTCATAAAACGTCTGACCCACAGGTTTGCAGTAATTCATTCAAACCCTGAGCTATTATCATATATTTTAATAAATTACAGCGTTTAGTTTTGAGTTGAGTGAACCTTATAGTATAATTTTTTAATAAAACAGATTTTTGGGTGATTTGGCTTCGTTATTTGTGTTTGTGTGTATCTTTGTGGATGGAGATAGACAGGTGGTGTGACAAGATGTAAATGTTATTTTCATCTAATGAGTTTTTTTTTATTTACATTGACATGCACTGGGATCCCAGACATTATGAAGAAAACCTTTTCTGCATTTTGATCATTAATTCTGTTTTTTAAAAAGAAAACAGGAAGCTATTATTGTGGAACCAGCCCACCTTCCGTTGGCACTAGGTATCAAAAAACCTGCAGCAGATTTCTCTAATTCCACTGTCAAATCAAACCTATAGACAAAGACAGACACTATCTTACTTTTGTACTTAGCATAATGTGCAACAACATTCAAATGAAGTAAAATACAAAAAACACATTGTGTTGGCCTTCAAGGCTCAACTACCGTAGCTCAAAACCCCTTTAACAACATGAGAAAACATCGACTGTCTCACTTTTCTCTTAAGTTTGGTTTTGACCATCAGGCTTCTTAAAGTGCCTGAATATTTATAAAACCCTGATAAAAGATAATAAGAATAAGAAAACATTTAGTTATCCTGCAGTGGGGAAATTGTGTCTCGCAACAGCACAATAAGGCACAATACAGAGTTGAATGAGTATGGAGTCATGGGAAGGATTATTGTATATTATATACATATTGCATTGAAGAAATTCTTTATCATGACCACTGATGCAGTGGGTGAGTTATGGACCGGGAGGTAACAGTTCTGATTGTACAGTCTGATAGCAGCAGGTAGGAAAGATCTCCTTCACACAGCGAGGGTCAGTCTGTCACTAAAGCTAGATATGCAGGATAGGCCGACATTTTACAATTAACATACAATCAAAAACAATAAAATTTACAGTTGATTTACAAGCAGGTTTATTAAAAACAAGAGCATGTTGTGGAGTCAGCCTCTAGAGTTCTGTCCTAGTGACACTTAACAGTTTGTGATGAACCTCAAGGAAGCCTGGTAAACAGAATTGACCATTTTGTGACACTGAGCAGAAGCATTCATATACAAAAGCTCTCCATAATCTAACACATAACATGGCAGCAGCAAGCTGTTTGAAAAACAATTTTAACTGCAGCCTCCTCACAGTCCATGTGTGGCTTAAAAGTGAGGGAGTCATCAATCAAACTAGGTATAGGTATTTGTACACATGCATGACTTCTATTTTCTGTCCCTCAAGAATGGAGACTGAGGGAACCATTTTTGGCCTCTTCCTAGAATTAGAGAACAGCATAACATTAGTTTTGTCTGCACTGAGACATACGTTTTCTGCAGGGTTTCAATGGCATAGTCAAGTGTTGGTCCACAACAATAAATGACTGAGTCATCAGCATAAAAATGCAAATTGAATAGTTTCCATGTTTTTAGGTCTGGGCCTTTGGACATTTTTTATCATATACTTCAATTTCAATTTTTTAAAAATGTTAAAATGTACCTCAAAAATTTACATTAATAAATAAAAGGTTGTTGTGTTACCTTACTATCACTGAGGGACGGCACATCTTTTTAACATTTTAGTTTAATTTATTTAATTATTAATAATTTTAACAATAGTAATGTTCATGGTGTTGGGGTCAGTTTTGACCCACATACCTTAGCTTCAAGAAACGCAAGAATTTTTTTTTTCTCTCAGTTACAAAGTTGAGAGAAAAATTTGTGTTTATTTGTATTCGTAATCTTTTGTATGATTACGAACCTGAATATAAATAAATAAAATATATATATAAATGCCTGAATATAAATAAATAAAATATATATATATATATAATATATAATATATATATAATAATGAGACGGTCCAGCACATAACTGCAGGGTGTAAGATGCTGGCAGGCAAAGCATACATGGAACGCCATAACCAAGTGGCTGGCATAGTATACAGGAACATCTGCGCGGAGTATGGACTGGAAACCCCAAGGTCAAAGTGGGAAACACCTCCCAAGGTGGTAGAGAACGAGCGAGCCAAGATCCTGTGGGACTTCCAGATCCAGACTGACAGAATGGTAATGGCGAACCAACCGGACATTGTGGTGGTGGACAAAGAACAGAGGAAAGCCGTAGTGGTGGATGTGGCAATACCAAGCGATGGCAACATCAGGAAAAAGGAACATGAGAAACTAGAGAAATACCAAGGGCTCAGAGAAGAACTGGAGAAGGCTTGGAAGGTGAAGGCCACAGTGGTGCCTGTGGTGATCGGAGCACTAGGGGCTGTGACCCCCAAACTGGAGGAGTGGCTACGACAGATCCCTGGAAAAACATCCGAAATCTCAGTCCAGAAAAGTGCAGTCCTAGGAACAGCAAAGATACTGCGCAGAACCCTCAAGCTCCCTGGCCTCTGGTAGAGGACCCGAGCTTGGAAAGTGGATGAGACCACCCGCGGAGGGTGAGAATAGAGTGTGTATATATATATATCGCTCGCTGGATAGCTCAATCGGTAAAGTCACAGGACTTGCATGCGGGGGGTTCCCGGTTCGAATCCCCATTAGGGCAAATAGGCATCCAGTGTGGGTCCTTGGGCAAGACCCTTCAAGCTACCGCCTACCTCATATCATGAGAGACAATGAACCACATGAGATACCGGCTCAGACGTCGCCCGGTCTAACAAGGTCTGCGCCAGGTGTTGGGGAACCAGAGCACCTTGGCGAGAAGTGGGCTACTGGAACAAGAAAGAAATGGCTGAGATGCGAGAACAAGGCTCTGTTGGAATGTTACTACTCAAGTAACCCTAGTCAGAGGGGTTACATGCAAAGAATGTGCGGTGAATGGGAACGGAGAAACCCACATTCAAGGCTGACGGCGAAGCAACTAGTAGCCCAGTGTTCCAACTGCTATCACGACTTGAGATTGACGAGATACAACACAAATGCTACGGCAAGGGGGAGCCAGGACGCCAGGTCAGAGGGGAGGTTTCACCATCTCCCCAACCGGAAATTGGGGGAAAAATTGGGGAATTGAAATTGAATTGGGAATTGAAAAGAAATTGGGGAAATTCAGAGGGGAGGTTTCACCATCTCCCCAACCGGAAATTGGGTACGAAGCCCCAATAAGCAGCGACTGACCTGAAAAATAAGATCATGGCGAGATTGAACCCCACTACAACGGCTAAGTGAAGTACCATCAGAAAGTCTCATGGAAGATGTGAATGCAGCATTGAGAGCGATCCCTACCACAACAATCACAGAAACCAATGAGCTGATATACGCTTCAGCATCAGTGATCCTAGAGATGCTTGGCTATAAGAGCAACCATGGGAGCCATGAGAAACAATACCCACCATGGAAACGAAGGTTGGAGGCAAAAATCAAGGCAGCTCGGAGGGAAGTGAGCCAAATGACAGAGGCCCAGAGAGGTGCAATGAAAAGACCAATGCCTAGAAGGTACAGCCAGATGACCATACCTGAAGCACTCGAAACTGCCAAGCAAAGGCTACAAGCCTTGGCCAGCCGCCTAAAGAGATATACCAGAGATAACGAAGCCAGACGAATAAACCGGCTGTTCGCAACACAACCTGCGAAAGTGTACTCTCAATGGCAGGGTAATAACAACAGAGCAGACCCACCAAGGCTGGAAACTGAACAGTACTGGAAGGGTATATGGGAAAGGGAGGCATCACACAACAGTGATGCACAGTGGCTGGTGGATCTGAGGGAAGACCACAGCAACCTCCCTGAACAGAATCCAGTGACTATCACAGTGGCAGACATCCAACATAGAGTCTCAGGTATGAAAAACTGGACAGCACCTGGCCCCTGACATGATCCACGCCTACTGGCTAAAGAAGCTCACTGCAATCCATGAGCGCCTGGCAGCACAAATGAACCAGCTGCTAAGGGATGGGACTCACCCTGAATGGCTAACCGAAGGGCGAACGATCCTGATAATGAAGGATCCCTCAAAGGGTACAGTCCCATCCAACTACCGGCCAATAACCTGTCTCTCCACAACATGGAAGCTCATGTCAGGCATCATCGCAGCTAAGATAAGTGGGCACATGAGTCAATACATGAGCGAAGCACAGAAGGGCATTGGTAAGGATACCAGAGGAGCCAAACACCAACTCCTGGTAGACAGAACAGTCGCCCAAGACTGCAGAATGCGACACACCAACCTGTGCACAGCCTGGATCGACTACAAGAAAGCCTACTCAATGCCACACACATGGATCAATGAATGCTTGGAGCTGTACAACATCAACAGAACTCTAAGGGCCTTCATTGCAAACTCGATGAGGTTGTGGAGAACCACCCTTGAAGCCAATGGGAAGCCACTTGCCCAAGTATCCATGAAATGTGGCATATACCAAGGAGATGCACTGTCCCCACTGCTGTTCTGCATAGGTCTGAACCCCCTCAGCCAAATAATAAACAAGACTGGCTATGGATACCGACTCTGGAACGGGGCCACCATAAGTCACCTCCTCTACATGGATGACATCAAGCTGTACGCCAAGAGTGAGCGAGACATCGACTCGCTGATCCACACCACCAGGATCTACAGCTCGGACATCGGGATGTCATTCGGACTCGAGAAATGTGGGAGGATGGTGACAAAGAGAGGCAAGGTAATCCACACAGAAGGGGTCTCACTCCCAGAAGGAACAATAGCAGACATTGAGGACAATTACAAGTACCTTGGAATACCACAGGCAAACGGCAACCTTGAACAGGCAACAAGGAATGCGGCAACAGCCAAATACCTCCAACGAGTAAGGCAAGTCCTAAGAAGCCAGCTCAATGGCAAGAACAAATCCCGGGCAATAAACAGCTACGCTCTGCCAGTGATCAGATACCCTGCGGGAATAATAAGGTGGCCAAAGGAAGAGATACAGACCACAGATGTTAAGACATGAAAGCGCCTCACCATGCATGGAGGGTTCCACCCCAAATCCAGCACCCTGAGACTGTACGCTAGCCGCAAGGAAGGAGGCCGAGGACTAGTGAGCGTGAGAGCCACTATCCAGGATGAAACATCCAAGATCCATAAGTACATCAAGGATAAGGCCTCGACAGATGACGTGCTGAGTGAATGTCTCAGGCAGTGGAGAACAGAGGATGAGATGCTGGAAGACGGACCATCACGGGAGGACAAGCCCTTGCACGGGATGTACCACCGGAACATAACTGAAGTGGCTGATCTCAACAAATCCTACCAATGGCTTGAAAGGGCTGGGCTGAAGGACAGCACAGAGGCACTCATCCTGGCTGCACAGGAGCAGGCCCTGAGCACCAGAGCCATAGAGGCCCAGATCTACCACACCAGACAAGACCCAAGGTGTAGACTGTGCAAAGAGGCCCCAGAGACGGTCCAGCACATAACTGCAGGGTGTAAGATGCTGGCAGGCAAAGCATACATGGAACGCCATAACCAAGTGGCTGGCATAGTATACAGGAACATCTGCGCGGAGTATGGACTGGAAACCCCAAGGTCAAAGTGGGAAACACCTCCCAAGGTGGTAGAGAACGAGCGAGCCAAGATCCTGTGGGACTTCCAGATCCAGACTGACAGAATGGTAATGGCGAACCAACTGTTATGGGAAAAATTGTCTCTTCCTTATTTTTATGTCTCTTCCTTATTTCTATGCATTTCTATGCAGTTATTATACGAGTTATGACTTATGTTCTGCAATTAATATCTTATGTTTTGTCTTACTGTATGCATTTGACATTTCACCTAGATTGTTCAATGGTTGTCTCTGCCTGATAGACTCTCAACTCTAGCTCCCAAACCCAAGGTCGGGGAGTTGTGTCTCTGTCTGTTGAGACTTGGTGCTCCTTTCTCACAGATAGTTGGACGTCAGCGATGCAGGTGTGAGAAAGTAAAAATCTTCACACACACTGCGACAGGGAGGAGATGGTGCATGTAATTTGATTGGGTTAGAAAGACATTCCACCCTAGTCGGACAGAGAAGCTAAAAGGCAGAAGCAACTTGAGGATCGTGGGCTCTTGCATCACACCTTCGTGGTGTGTGCACTGATCTCCCAGCTGGTTTTTGGTTTGTTGATGTGCACGATCAACATCCATGCTTTTTATTTGCTTTCCCCATTATTTTTATTTTCTTTATTATTTCAATAAATCGCACAAAAGGACAACTCTCTCTCATCTACTTCTTTATGGAAAATTTCCACCACACCAACCAGACATTGTGGTGGTGGACAAAGAGCAGAGGAAAGCCGTAGTGGTGGATGTGGCAATACCAAGCGATGGCAACATCAGGAAAAAGGAACATGAGAAACTAGAGAAATACCAAGGGCTCAGAGAAGAACTGGAGAAGGCTTGGAAGGTGAAGGCCACAGTGGTGCCTGTGGTGATCGGAGCACTGGGGGCTGTGACCCCCAAACTGGAGGAGTGGCTACGACAGATCCCTGGAAAAACATCCGAAATCTCAGTCCAGAAAAGTGCAGTCCTAGGAACAGCAAGGATACTGCGCAGAATCATATATATATATATTAGATAATTATATATACATATATATATTATTAGATAATTATGTACTGAAGTCACAAATCTACACATGCGTAGACTTGTTTGTTTTGTTTGGTTTTTGTACAGGTAAACACAGCAAATTATTGGAAGAGGCATTTGCTGCCAGTGTCTGGGCTGAAATTGCACTTAATAATTTTAGTTTTGACTTTTTTTTATTGATTTAAAGTCTTATTTTTAGGACTGTGTCGGAACTGACTCTAACAACACAAATGCTATAATTTCAGTAGCAATATTTTATAATTTGGTATGATTTTTTTGTTTATTTTGAATTTCCCCGTTCTATCATAGACAGGACCACAGTAAAGGTTGTTATTAGTAGATCCTCTCAGGTTTAAAGAGAAAAGAGTCATGCGTAGGGTTATCATTTAAATTTGACTAAAACAGAGCAGAACTGAATTCCTTTACCATTTATAATACGGGGATGTGTAGTGGAAATCTGGAAATGAGATCAAACTATGCCGACGTCATGGAGTTAGTGGTTGCTATGTGCTTCGTCGCTGTTTTGGGGGTAGCGCTGGCTGGACGCGACTCATTGGTTGTCAGGGAGCGGAGGGAGAAACCTTAGCGATCTATTGGTGGGTTTTTGAGACAGTGGGCGGAGCTCAGTTTGAACCGGAGTCCCGCCGCGCACATAAGTGTCAGGTTTCTTCAGCCACAGTTAGCATGACGCTAAGCTAGGCTTTGGAGCAGGGGTGTCATGGCAGACGGAGCGGACTGCGCTGCGAAGAGGCGGCAGCCAGCGGGGAGGAAGAGCCGCCCGAACCAGCGGCGAAAGACGAGCTGCCGGGTAACGTCCAGCTCCTCGCTGCTATCTGAGCTAGCTATTAGCATCACAGTCCCGTTAGTTTCAGAATACACCGGAATTGAGCCGTTGACACAATTAACTACACTGAACTTAATAAAACTTGCTGATTTAAAGGTCGGGCGTTTTAATTTCTTAATAAAAGAGTCAATGTTTAGGTTTTAATATGAGCTGCAGGCCACCTGTGGCTCGGTAGAGGCGGCCTGTCGGTGCGTTCGGGACCGGTAAAAGGCTGATCTGGGTCAGAAAGCCACAAGTTTGTACAGCGATTTATAGAAATAACAAACGCCTGAAGGAAGAACGTCCCGAGGCTTTAATGGGACAGAGAGCTAAGTTCTGCAGACTGATGTCAGATGAAACCTAATCCACTGTGTTGTATCCATTCACTCATTCTGGCTAACAGATGTTTGTCCAGTGGAACACGAGTTGTTAGTTTGACTATAATGTAACCAAATGTCGTCACATTCATCACACTGATTATGTTTCATGGTTGTCAGTACATGACGCAAATGTATTATTGTTTCCCACAGCCTCAAACTATTCACAAACGAGAACAAGAAAACGAGATTCACAAACAAAGTTCAATAAAAGCATCAGTATTTCTGCACTTTCCTTTGTGTGTTTGCTGCAGGTGAGCCTGGAGAAGGTCCTGGGTATCAGCACAGTCAGCAGCAGTGGTTTGACCTCAGATCCAAATTGTGGCCTTGTTGCCTATCCTGCAGGGTAAGTCCCATCTGTGTTGAGCTCCAGTCCCCGAAGGCCACTGTCCTGATCAGATGTGATCAGATGTGTCAGTTTTCTGCTGAGGGACTAATCAGTATTAGATGGGACAGGGAGAGTTGGGGAAAAGCAGCAGGACAGCGGCCCTTGAGGACAGCGCTTGGACACCGCTGGTTTAAGCACTGCCTGCTGTAATAGTAGTTAGTTAGGTATTTGATGGAATCTGTTTGTTACAGGTGTGTTGTTGTGCTGCTTCACCCAAAGAAGAACAAACAGAGTCATATCATCAACACATCCAGGTAGAGAGTTGGTCTGTTCATTGGCTGTTGACGTCCGATGATGATGATGATGATGATGACGACGAGGGTGTGTCCGTGTTTCAGAAATCCTTTCAGTGCTCTGGCTTTCTCTCATGATGGAAAATACCTGGTCACTGGTGAGGTAAGAGCAGAGTTGTTGTCTGTCTGGACACCTGAGGACAAACCTCAGGTGTTCGTTGTGGCTCTATTAATGAATGCAGCAGTAGGCTGTCTGCCTACCAAAGCTGGACCCGAACTACTGCACAATGGTCAGAAGTCACTGTATCACCTTTCATTGGAGCCAATATGTTGTTTCGGGCCATATGTGTCATCTGTTTTAATTTATTCTGTTGGAATCATGTTTTTCATTAACGATTCTCATGCTGTAAATGACGATCACAGACCCCCCCATTGAATCAAGGGCACAGACGGCACATTATCAGCTTACTGTAGTGAATGCGTTGTGTCACTTGTGTTCAGAGCGGCCGCATGCCCTGTGTGCGGGTGTGGGAGGTGAGCGGCGTCCAGGTGGCTGAGGTTCAGTCTCATAAATACGGCGTTTCCTGTGTGGCCTTCTCTACAAACAGCTGCTACATTGTCTCTGTGGGATACCAGCACGACATGACTGTGAGCGTCTGGGACTGGAGGGTGAGCAAGCACAGGAATGCACACCCTCCACCAGGCGCTGACAATGAAACCGCTTGACATTTATATCCATTTGGATGAAACTGCAACAGTACTCCACATGTACTATTACTGTGTTTATCTATCTACCTTAGCAGGTGGTAGCAAACAGTCTGTCCTATTACTGCAGTATGAACAGCATCTTCCTACATATTTTGCATGTTTCAAACTTTTAATGTGAAGACTGTTAGCTGAGCTAATGAACATGTCTGGACCTTGGCTAAAGTTTGAATTAATGCTAAACACAGGACAGTTTTTTTTTCCTTTTTTAAATAGGCCAATAAATGATGTTTTCTCACGTGTATCAGGCGTTAGCTTGTATGGTTTTAGATGAGACACTATCTGTTATGAAACCTTGAAAACAGAAACACAAAGATAATAATGTGGTATTTCTTCAAATGTGGTGCTCTAATGATTATTAAAAATAATACTTTGTCTCTCTGAGCAGAAAGGTGCCATCATCGCCTCCAACAAAGTTTCCAGCCGAGTGTATGCTTTGTCCTTCTCTCAGGACAGTAGCTACTTCGTCACTGCAGGAAACCGTCACGTCAAGTTCTGGTACCTGGACGCGTCCAAAGAGCGGCGGGTACTGCAGCATGGACCAGTCACAGCTCGGTGACCGTTCGTTCATTCTGCAGCAGTTGAGGCTGACTGTGTGAACCTTCTTTGTGTCCAGGTGAACAGCACGGTGCCCCTGATCGGTCGGTCTGGGTTGCTAGGGGACCATAAAAACAGTGTGTTCTGTGGGGTGTCATGTGGCCGTGGCTCTGCGTCGTCCAGCACCTACTGCATCACCAGCTCTGGCCTGCTGTGCCTGGTTAACTGCAGGCGACAGCTGGAGACCTATGTCAACCTGAAGGTCAGTGAGGAGCGCAGCTGGACCCGCCTGTATTCTATGTATTGAAGCTACAGCTTATCTATTGATTACTACATATTAAAGCACAGTTGACATAAACAAACGCTTTGGGTTGATCAGAAAACTGTATGTTTACTGTTGCTGCAGACGTCGTCTGTGAGCTGCCTGTCCGTCAGTGAGGACTTCATTTTCTGTGGATGTGCTGATGGTGTGGTCAGACTGTTTAATCCTGCCAATCTGCAGTACATCACCAATCTACATCGGCCGCACAGCCTGGGAGTCGACCTTGCACAGAGTTTACAGCACGGGTACCATCACTGCGGACACTGGATTGTCACCAGTAAAACCCAGATACACAAAATCCTCTTATTACTCTCTTTCCTCCCAGAAGCCTGCTACCTGTCAGTCCAGGTGCTCAGTACCCAGACACGCTGGCTCTGACCTTTGACCCTGCATCCAGACACCTTACCTGCGTGTACAACGACCACAGTGTGTACGTGTGGGACGTTAAAGATGTGAAGAATGTGAGGAAGCTGTACTCCGCTCTCTACCACAGCAGCTGTGTGTGGAGCGTTGAGGTCAGTGTACAAATGCTGTAGGATGATCTCTCACTTGACTGATGTCTAAATACCTTTCAGAAATACCTAATACTAGAATCTCCAGTGTAAATCTATTACATAGATTTACCTACAGAAATTACCACATTTAAAGTACTTAAATGTTCACAGAAGTCTTTTTTAAATAAAAGCAGAACAGCTGTAGGACCTTGTGCAACGCTGTGACCTTTGACCTGGTCTTCCAGGTGTATCCAGAGCTAGCAGATGTGTCTCTAGCCTGTCTTCCTCTGTCCTCATTTCTTACCTGCTCATCTGATAACACCATCAGGCTGTGGCACACGGACTCATCACCTGGACCTAGGAACCTCTACAGTAACGTAAGAACAACAGCTGCTTCCAAGTATGTACGTTTACCTCTGTTACATCCGTCCCTGTGTTAATCGCTCAGGACCTATTGAGGATTTTGTATGTGGGGGAGAACACGCAGCACCTGCAGGCAGAGGGGGAAGCATCAGGGGCTGATGGGAAGGCTGGGATCAGAGTGCTGAGTATTAGCCCTGATGGACAGCACCTGGCAGCTGCAGACCGCTGTGGAAACCTTCGGTAATATACATGTGGTAACGTGGCAACATGCTCAGACAGATCTGAGTCCTGCTGACATGTTCCTCTGTGTTTAGGATTTTTGGTCTGGAGTTTCTGGATGAGTTGGTGAAGATTGAGGCTCATGACTCTGAAGTTCTGTGTCTGGAGTACTCGCCTCAGTCCACAGGTATAAACCTGGACGGTCGGTGTAGTGGCCACCGTACAGAACCATCTGGTGCTTGTCTGTTTCAAGTAATGAGACTCCTGATGTTTAAGGTGTGAAGTTGCTGGCCTCAGCCAGCAGGGATCGACTGATCCACATCTTCAACCTGGAGAAGAACTACGACCTGGAGGGGACTCTGAATGACCACTCTGCCTCCATCACTGCTGTCAAATTCACAGGTAACTGGTCACATTCAGCTTTATTAATCGCTTGTGTGACTTCTTCATCCTCTTAAAAAAAAAGAGTTCAGGTATGCAGACTGTCTGTTTCTGCTGCATTTGTATAATCACGCTCGTCAGTTTGGTGTCACTGTTGCTTGTTCTGGATAAGCACACTGTTACCTGTTTTCCAGGGGTGAGTCCTGAGGTCCGAATGGTGAGCTGCGGAGCTGACAAGAGCATCTACTTTCAGACAGTTGAACAGGTCAGTGTGAGCACAGCCCTTATCTGCAGAGCCTCGTGTGTAAAATGCTTTTCTCTGCCTGTGACCTGCTAATTCTTTGTGCTCCAGACTGTGAAGGGTTTGTCCTTCTCCAGAAGTCATCACGTGGTGGAGAAGACCACCTTGTATGACATGGACCTGGACTCGTCAGGGACACACGTTGCCATCGCCTGTCAGGATAGAAATATCAGGTAACAATGAGGTTGTCACACAGTGGTTTCATCAAAGCTTCTTAAAATCCTGTGATCTATATGAGTAGTCTGTGTTTCAGGGTCTACAACACAGAAACTGGGAAAATTAAGAAGTGTTTGAAAGGCTCGTCCAGTGATGAAGGAGCTTTGCTAAAGGTACAGACACAGTAATGGTTTCCCAGGCTCCTCCTCGTCACCTCCTCTGCTCACTTGCACCGTTCACTATCTTCACGTTGGGCTGTTGGTGCTGGTGTAGACATTGACCTGGGGCAGTAAGCTTCACTGCTGACTAAAGGTGTGCGCTTGTTTTTGTCACTGTCTGCAGGTTCAGATGGACCCTTCAGGGAGTTTCTATGCCACCAGCTGCTCTGATAAAAACATCACCATCTTTGACTATCACACAGGAGAATGTGTAGCCACGCTCTTTGGACATTCAGGTAACTAAATCCATCTTGTCTGGAAGGACATGAGCTGCACTTATTTCACAGGGCACAAGATGAGCTGTGTCTGCATCAGGGTGGGGCCGTATTCTCACCTTTGTGTTTGTGTACTCAGAGATTGTGACCAGCATGAGATTCAGTCAGGATTGCAGACACCTCATCACAGTCTCAGCAGACAGGTGAACTTCATCCACTTCAACACAAACTTGTTCTGTAACAAGGTCTCCTCATCCATATTATCATACTTTGTATTTGTATTGTGCATGTAGTTGTGTGTTCATGTGGAGGCTGGACTCTCAGATGACCAGCACCATGAGGAAGAAGCGAGGCCTCAACCTAAAAGTTGTATCTGAGACCAGCAGCCAGAAGCCAAACATCAGGTGTGAGGGAGGAAACGTCCTGGAGTCCAGTTCACACAGATCCATTTAATCATGCTGACATTGTTATTTTTCAGGAGGGAGACATTTACCGTTCCCTCCTCTCGGCTACATCAAATACAGGAAGTCGAAGAGTCTGACCTCAGGACTCCAACTAGACTGGACTTTTCTCACAGTGAGGAGGATGGTTCAGTTCATGGTAGGGTTTGCATCTTAAAATCAGGCATAACTTCTTTCTTTGGAGTCTCCTGGAACCACTGCTGCTGATGTAGCCGCTTGTGTTTCAGATGCTCCGCTGCTTGAGACCAACGGAAAACTGCCCATGTGGTTTCGAAAACTGGTCAGTGTGATGTTTAAGTCCCTTTGTCTGTGATGTGAAGGCTAACACTCAGACGCTTGAACAGCCTGTAGCTGTGTTCAGGTGTGTGTTGTGTGTTCAGCAGGGTCACGGGACCTCGTTCGTCCAGTCCGAATCGAGCCCTCATCAAGTGCGGAGTCGCTGGACGGAACAGTTCAACCCTCTGACCATCTGCTCCATCTTCTCTCCAAGTCCCACAAAGAGTCAGGAGGAAGAGGAGGAGGAAGACTTCCACCCTCAGACTCTGGACAGCATGTTGGAGGAGGAAGATGGAGATGATGAGGTGAGAGCTGCTGTGACTCTCCTCCACTTTGTCAGTAGTTCAACCTGTTGACAGCATTTTGTCTGAATCCCAGCAACATTTTAATCTTGTTTCTGCGTGATGTTCAGGTGTTGCAAACCACAGGTGTGGACAGGAACAGCTACATCCTCTACCCCAACCCGAACACTACGACTGACAGGTGACAGGTCTATCGCTTCTATTCATGGCTCCTGTTTCAACATACTGTTTAACAGCTGCTGGATCCCGTCACTGTTTGTGTTGTCAGAGAGTTCGATGTTGAAGGTGTTGGCGACCTGCAGCTGGAGGTCAGAGGTCAGTCTCAGCTGTGTCTGGACTCAGAAGGCTCAGCAGGAAGTCTGGAGCAGCAGCATGAGGCCGGTAGGTTCCTACGAAACCCATTCAGTCGTGTTTACTCAAATGATCAGACCCTCCAAAGAGGAGAAATCTAAGTCCTGATGTTGTGCATTTACCTTGGTTTTTATTTTATTTTATTTTATTTTATTTTATTTTAACTTTAGACCCAAAGGATCCTTTTTTTACTGCACAAATGAGCACAGGACATTTCTAGTTGTACCTATAGTTTTCTCCATGCACGCGTTGTTAAACCCCATCCTCCCTGTCAGACACAGACTCGCTGAGTCAGTGCAGCTCTGTGGGCAGTCTGGGTCTGGAGGACGACGAGGACCAGAACTCTCTGAAGAACCATTTTGACACTCTGGCTTTGAGTCTGAGTGAAGGTATGAAATAACTGCTTGTTCCTTCTGATGGTTTAGAAGAGGAATTAATTGTTTGTTTGTCCATGCTTATTGGGGGTTGAGGCCAGGTTGTTTACTCCTGACCTGTTATCGAACATCATCCTGCTCCACACATGAACTTTATGACCTCTGATCTTTCAGAAAAGTTTGACACTGACCTCAGAACTCTGCAGCCTGTAGAGGAAAAAAACTTCCTAAACCCTCGACTCAGCATCTCCACCCGTTTCCTCTCTCGATTTCAGGACCGACTCAGGTAGACGTGTGGGACGGATGTGGTGACCTTTGACCTTTTGCTCAGTAACATGGCCATTACTGTTTGCTTCTGCTCTGTTGTAGGCCCTGGGCAAGCAGAGTGCCACCGCCTGTCTTCATCCCCACTCGGATTTTGGAGGAGAGAAACATCAGCAACACTTCGGTACATGGACGCAGCTGAAACAAAGTTGTTATTTTGTTTTTCTTATCAACTGAATAGTTTCTCTCTTCCAGGTGAACGTGGATTCAAGCAACGGAGCCACATCACTGGAGTCGGCTCTAAAAGAAAAGAGCAGCAGTAGCTGTGTAGGTGAGTGACCTCTGATTGTTGGAGTAGGAGTGAAGGGAGACTGAGGAGGACAGGTCAGACTGGCTTGTTGGTCTAAAGGTGTTTGATAAACCGTAAATAAAGTTCAGGTTTAAGTGCTGCTTCACCTCCAGTTGATGTTGTGATGCACAGATTAGTTTTTTTCTTCCCTAGGTTAATAGATTTAAAGGAAAAAAGAACCAGGTAATATTTGCGTCATAGTTTTGTGCTCTGGATTAGACTGAGATGGTGGATGACAACCGTTCTGCTGAGGGATGGAAACTAGCAATAGCGTCCTTCATCATGTCTGCTCTGCAGGTGGAGGAGGAGGATGGTGCTTCCCAGAGGGACTCCTCATATCATACATGTTGGTCTTTTAAGTTACTGCCTCAGCGTTTGCTTCTGTGTGACCACAGTGCCGCGCCAGAAGTCAGTGCATTCTAGAAGAACGTCCTGTGTGATTTCCCATCTGCCCATTCGCCGCCCAGTGCGTCGACGACACACTGTGGTGGTCGTCCAGTGCAGAGGTCAGGAGGTGTGTCGGGCATCCTGGTGTTTTCTCTAGTCAAACTGAAGGGTTTCATTTGTGTGGTGGAAATTGAAACAGTCACCGATTCACTTCCTCACTGTGGGTTCACTGGCGTTTAGCAAATTTGTTTTGATTTGTTTTTCCCTGATACATTTTAAAACATGGGTGATTTTCTGATCTGTTTGTGGATGTTGATTCTGTGTCTTACTTTTCTGTCACTTGAGGAAAAAGCAGTCGGCTTTTATACAGTTGATGAATTGAATTTACAAAAGTGATGTCACTTAGAGGACATGGGTGAAGATTCAGAAATAGTAATGTGACTGAGCAGCAAAATCAAACCCAACGTCTCGTGTTGCTGTTTTCTCATGTCATCACTTTCATCTGTCAGTCTTTGATACTTTAAACCACATCTGCTTTCAGTTGTTCTGTCTGATTTACCCTGAGCATAAAGCAGCTGCAAATGTTTCACAAGCGATGCAGTAACTTTGTGAATGCGTGTCCCTCTGGATTCTCCACTGGGGCCTTTACGTGATAGTTGCTTTCTTTACTTCCTCAGTGTTCCACTGACACTTTGAGGCATTTGCTCCAGTTACACATCAGAAAATTTCCCAGTGTCATTGATCGCTGGACGTCTGACTGGAACTAATCCCGTCGAGTGTCTTTTGCCTGTTGGCGTCACTGTCTGACCACTTTCTTCTTCCTGAACCATCAGACGTCGCCTCCAGGAGTCTGGTAGCTCACACAGGCTGTGAGGCGGCCGTGGCCCAGCAGGAGGCACCGAGGCTCGGATCCTTGGGAACGACGACCAGCTCTAGAGCCAAACTGATCCATGATGCTAACATCTTCAGTCAGGAGGAGAAAGAGAATGTGTGTTCTTCAGAACCTCAGCCTCCTGCCCCGCTGCTGTCTGCCAGCCTGGACCTCATCAGAACCAACTCTGAAGCCCATCGGGACAAGACCTGCAGGTATCACAACATCACAGGCAAATGGTCTGTTTTCCTGCATCGCATCTGTATCAGGTCAGGTTGTTTTTCTGTCTGGTATCAATGTGCTGTCTGTTCTGTGCGTCCTCCTCCTTCGGTTCCGTCAGTGATGCTCCATCACGTCAGCTTCACTTACCTGCAGTTAGCCGTGTGACGGACACCTCCCCCACAGCAGCATCACAGGACGGCGTCAGCAGGAGGCGCAGCGGAGATGAGACTCTCGCCCTGAGCTTCGTCCCCACTGTCTCCCCTTCCACCACGGCCACAGCCTGTGACCTCATCACCTGCCCCGCTGCCGTAGAGGAGGAAAGGGCAGGAGGTTCCGAAACCAGGGTTCAGGCTGATCCAGGTGACACACACAGACAGAGCCGGATCATTCTTTATGAAGATACGTCCTAACTGTTACTATTATTGTCTGTGCCAATGTTTTGGCTCTGTTCTGTTTCATCTGATTCTAGTATTGACCTGCTGGGCTGAGTTTGGCTTCGAACATGTGCTTTGCTAAAGATTAACGCATCGTGTGTCTGGTAGCATGTTTGGACTGTAGAAGCAAATGAGCCGCCGCCTGTCATTGCAGGTTCAGTTGATGTTCAGGAGTCGGTGAGTCTGCAGCAGTGCGAGTGTGTCACCGTAGACCTGAGGCAGACCGTGAGACGAGCCGTTCATCTCTACCAGCAGGTTCGCTGCCGTTACAGACTTTAAAGTCCAGTCTAAAACATCAGTGTCACAGCGTTTCTGTGTAAAACACCACGCTCTGCTTTCTTCAGCTCGGCAGATCCACCCAGGTCACAGAGCAGCGTCAGATGTTGTCTGTGCTGCAGGAGGCGTTCGATGACGTTAGTGCTGAGCTGAAGTCCGTGTTGCAGGAACACGGCCCCAACAACGGCAGCGCCTCCACCGGTCGACGCGGGGATGATGAGCGATGAGGTCTCTGCTCAGAGCCGCTGGTCCCGACAATCCAGAACAAACTGGACCGACTGAACCAGAACCAGTGCTGATTCAGGTCAATGACTAAAAAACACCAGTATTATTTTAAAGCACCTTATGTCTGTGTTTTGTTTTTTTTTTTTACTGCATTTGTACATAAACTGTAGATTCTGTAATAAAGTTTTTGTGCTTTCACAGATTTATTTATTGGGTTCATTAATTTATTTTTATTCGATTGGGTTCGAGTCAGACTTCATGTAGAAAACAGTACTGTACACAACAAACGGATGAATAGAGTCTCGGGAGCGCGCCCTGCAGAATGCGCGTGCGCGCCTGCTCTCTAGTGGAACCAGGAAGCGCTGTGAGCGGGCGGAGACGTGAGAAGCAGCAGAAGTTCAACAACAGACGCGAAGAGAAGCGAAGTCCGGAGCTTGAGCCGGACACGGCTCCACGTGGCCCGGTTCCGAGTCGCTCCTCAGTATCTGGGCTGCGTCGAGCTGCCGGGCCGCGGTCATGGCCGCTGTGACGGCGCCGCCGGCGGCGTGGTCCGGACGGATTCACCCGGAGCTCCCGAGCGCAGCGGCCGCAGGTCTCGGAGTCCTGGAAGAGACACGTGTCCGTCAGCTGAAGAACCGAGACCGGAACCAGCACATGTTCCAGGACCTGATCTGCTTCTGTAAGAGTCTGTGCCTTAAGTCTGGTTCTGGTGACGGCTGCAAAAGTTTGAGCCTCCGAACCAAACTCCATTTCAAAATTGGTTTATTGGTTAGTTGTCTTGTTGAGTCCCGAGTTTGGTTCGGAAACGTCCTTTCCTGATTTTCTGTATATAACCAACGGTGTTTACTGGCAGAAAACAGATTCTACAGGGTCGTTAAATGGGCCGGTTCTGTAAGTGGTATCATGATAACTGAGCCGGTCATAACCACTGACCTCCCTGTCTGGTCTGTTCCCCTCTGGAACAGACCAGATCAGTGGGAACCGGGTTCCTCTGGATCCCTTTTTTACAGTGAACCGGGTTCCAGCCATGCGGTAGAACCCTAAACCACATCTAGTGCTACTTCCTGATGCAATGCACCATCCTGAAGCTCCAGCCTTTAGGATGCTACTCAACGGGTTTTGGGTTAGTTCAGCACCTGGACCAGAACCCTCTGCTGATCGTGCTTTTCTCTTTTTCAGACACTCGGCTGCTGGAAAAAAACAGTCTGGCCAAAGGAATAATAAGCAGCTGCACCAGGTAACGCACCTGCAACTCCCTCTCAGTGTGACTGTTTTCTGGAGGTATGAGGGGTGTGTTTGTTTTGTTTCTCCAGACGTCCCTCTGACAGCAGCAGCTCCGTCTCTTCTCTGCTCCAGCAGAACGACCAGTTGAAGAAAACCACAGGAGAGGTCAGACAGCAGCAGTCATTATTATTTATTTTATTATTTATTTTTTATGATGATGATTACTCAGACTAAAACATCAGACAGTAAAAATCGAAGCTTCTCGACAGGCAGCACATTAAGATCTGTAAATGACATTAATCTGGTCATTACCCAGATTAGTAGCTGATTGAATTTAAAGTGTGATTAATTAGGCTAAATGGTCCCTGAACGCCTCAAGTCCCATCAAACAGTGAAGCAGACGGCACCGCCCCTCTGATGGAACTGTTCTAGACGCTTCCGTGTTTACAGTAAAACATGTGTGGGTCCAAACATCCTGACGCCACCACGCGCTCAGACCTTCATGTTATCAGATAACGTCCCTGGAGACGCATCCGCAGGTCGATGGTTGAAACAACAGTGACGCGTTCGTGTCAAAAGCGGGCGCGACGCGGGCGCCTCGCTGACAGTGGAGCCTTTGTTCCCTGTGGCCTCCAGCTGGCGTATCGGTGGTGGAGCTGCAGCAGACAGATCAGAGTCAAAGAATGCGTCCTGCAGCCAGCAGCGCGTCCGGTGAGTCTCCTCCACCTGACGGCCGCAGCGTCACGTCATTCTTCAGCAGCAGTGAAAATGATGTTCACAGCAGCTCCGTTATGGCAATAAACTAAATCTAGTCATTGCCAAAAAGCTTTGAAGGAATAAAATCCACTGATTCTGTCAGGTTGGAGGAGGAGGAGCGTCTGCTGGAACGGGCCTCGGACGCCCGTCAGGAGCTGAACATGCGGGTGGAGCAGGTGAAGCAGGAGAACAGGGCCGTGAAGGCGAAGTACGACTCCCTTCTGGAGCGACAGAGAGCAGCAGAGATGAGTCTGAGGCAGGCGGAGGACAGAGGGGGACACCTGCTGGAGGACATGATCTACAGCAAGCAGCAGGCGGCCGACCGCATGAACAGCCGCAACGAACACAGGTCCAGGTACCTGAACACACCACTGCACGGTGTAACACCTGAACACGCCGCTACACGGTGTAACACCTGAACACACCACTGCACGGTGTAACACCTGAACACACCACTGCACGGTGTTACACCTGAACACACCACTACACATAACACCTGAACACGCCGCTACACGGTGTAACACCTGAACACGCCACTACACATCACTGCACGGTGTTACACCTGAACACACCACTACACAACACCTGAACACACCGCTACACAACACCTGAACACGCCGCTACACGGTGTAACACCTGAACACGCCACTGCACGGTGTAACACCTGAACACGCCACTACACATCACTGCACGGTGTTACACCTGAACACACCACTACACAACACCTGAACACACCGCTACACAACACCTGAACACGCCGCTACACGGTGTAACACCTGAACACGCCACTGCACGGTGTAACACCTGAACACACCACTGCACGGTGTTACACCTGAACACACCACTGCACGGTGTTACACCTGAACACACCACTACACATAACACCTGAACACATCACTGCATGGTGTAACACCTGAACACGCCACTGCACGGTGTAACACCTGAACACGCCACTGCACGGTGTAACACCTGAACACGCCACTGCACGGTGTAACACCTGAACACGCCACTACACATCACTGCACGGTGTTACACCTGAACACACCACTACACATCACTGCACGGTGTTACACCTGAACACACCACTACACATCACTGCACGGTGTTACACCTGAACACACCACTACACATCACTGCACGGTGTTACACCTGAACACACCACTACACATAACACCTGAACACGCCACTGGACGGTATAACACCTGAACACGCCACTACACGGTATAACACCTGAACACACCACTACACATCACTACGGTTGATGTGAGTGTGAAGGACTGTTAGTGCAGCCTAATGGACATGTCTGGACTTGGCTAAAGTTTTGAATTAATGCTAAACACAGGACAGGTTTTTTTTCCTTTTTTAAATAGGCCACAATAATGATGTTTTCTCACCGTGTACAGGCTGTTAGCTGTATGGTTTTAGATGAGACCTATCTGTTATGAAACCTGAAACAGAAAACAACGAAAGATAATGTGGTATGTTTCTTCAAATGTGGTGCTCGTAATATTATTAAAAATAATACTTTGTCTCTCTGAGCAGAAAGGTGCCATCATCGCCCTCCCACAAAGTTTCCAGCCCGAGTGTATGCTTTGTCCTTCTCTCAGGACAGTAGCTACTCGGCACTTGCAGGAAACCGTCACGTCAAGTTCTGTGGTACCTGGACGCGTCCACAAGAGCGGGCGGGTACTGCAGCATGGACCAAGTCACAGCTCGGTGACCGTTCGTCATTCTGCACATTGAGTTGAGGAGCTGTGATGTGAACTCTTTGTGTCAGTGACAGCCGGTGCCCCTGATCGGTCGGGTCGGGTGTTGCTAGGGGACCATAAAAAACAGTGTGTTCTGTGGGTGTCATGTGGCCGTGGCTCGCTGTCGTGCCAGCACCTACTGCATCACCAGTCGGCCTGCTGTGCCTGGTTAAAATGCAGGCGACAGCTGGGAGACCTATGTCAACCTGAAGGTCCGTGAGGGCACGCAGCGTGGACCCGCCTGTATCTATGTTATTGAAGCTACACAGCTTCTATTGATACTACATATTAAAGCACAGTTGTTGACATAAACGAGACGCTTTGGGTTTAGAAAACATAAACTGTATGTTTACTGTTGCTGCAGACGTCGTCTCTGTGAGCTGCCTGTCCGTCAGTGAGGACTTCATTTTCTGTGTGGATGTGCTGATGGTGATGTGGTCCAGACGTTTAATCCTGACCAATCTGCTAGTAGTACATCACCAATCTAATCGGCCGCACAGCTGGGAGTCGACCTTTGCACAGAGTTTACAGCACGGGTACCATCACTGCGGACATGGAGGTCACCAGTAAAACCCAGAACACAAAACCTCTTATTACTCTCTTTCCTCCAGAAGCTGCTACCTGTCAGTCCGGTGCTCCAGTACCCAGACACGCTGGCTCTGACCTTTGACCCTGACGTCCAGACACCTTACCTGCGTGTACAAGACCACAGTGGTGACGTGTGGGCGTAATTAAGATGTGAAGAATGTGAGGAGGGAAGCTGTACTCCGCTCTCTACCACAAAGTTGTGTGTGGGGCGTTGTAGGTCGTGTACAAATGCTGTAGGATGACTCTCACTTGACTGAGTCTAAATACCTTTCAGAAATACCTAATACTAGAATCTCCAGGTGTAAATCTATACATAGATTTACCTACAGAATTACCACATTTAAAGTACTTAAGTGTTCACAGAAGTCTTTTTAAATAAAAGCAGAACAGCTGTAGGACCTTGTGCAACGCGTGACCTTTTGACCTGTCTCCAGTGGTATCCAGAGCTAGCAGATGTGTCTCTAGCTGTCTTCCTCTGTCCTCATTTCTTACCTGCTCATCTGATGAACACCGATCAGGCTGTGGCACACGGACTCATCACTGGACCTAGGAACCTCTACAGTAACGTTAAGAACAACAGCTGCTTCCAAGTATGTACGTTTACCTCGGTTACATCCGTCCCGTTTAATCGCTCAGGACCTATTGAGGATTTTGTATGTGGGGGGAGAACACGCAGCACCTGCAGGCAGAGGGGGGAAGCATCAGGGGCTGATGGGAAGGCTGGGATCAGAGTGCTGAGTATTAGCCCTGATGGGACAGCACCTGGCAAGCTGCAGACCGCTGGAAACCTTCGGTAATATAAAATGTGGTAACGTGGCAAACATGCTCAGACAGATCTGAGTCCTGCTGACATGTTCCCTGTGTTTAGGAATTTGGTCTGGAGTTTCTGGGAGTTGATGTGAAGTTGTGAAGATTGAGGCTCATGACTCTGAAGTTCTGTGTCTGGAGTACTCGCCTCAGTCCACAGGTATAAACCTGGCGGTCGGTGTATGGTAGTGGCCACCGTACAGAAACCATCTGGTGCTTGTACTGTTTCAGATAATGGAGACTCCTGATGTTAATTGTGTGAAGTTTGCTGGCTCAGCCAGCAGGGATCGACTGATCCACATCTTCAACCTGGAGAAGAGAGACACTACGACTAGGACACTGGAGGGGACTCTGAATGACCACTCTGCCCCCATCACTGTGTCAAATTCACAGGTAATGGTCACATTCAGCTTTATTACGCTTGTTGGGACTTCTTCAATCTCTTAAAAAAAAAAGGTTCAGGTATGCAGACGTGTCTGTTTGCTGCTGCATTTGGTATAATCACGCTCGTCAGTTTGGTGTCTTGTCACGTTGCTTGTTCTGGGATAAGCACACTGTTTACCTGTTTTCAGGGGTGAGTCCTGAGGTCCGAATGGTGAGCGCGGCGAGCCAAGAGCATCTACTTTCATACAGTTGAACAGGTCAGTGTGAGCAACAGCCCTTATCTGCAGAGCCTCGTTGTGTGAAAATGCTTTTCTCTGCCTGTGACCTGCTAATTCTTTTGCTCCAGAGCTGTGAAGGGTTGTCCTTCGTCCAGAAGTCATCACTTGTGGGGGGAGAAGACCACCTTGTATGACATGGACCTGGACTCGTCAGGACACACGTTGCCATCGCCTGTCAGTGATAGAAATATCAGGTAACAATGAGGTTGTCACACAGTGGTTTCATCAAGCTTCTTAAAATCCTGTGATCTATATGAGTATCTGTGTTTAGGGGTCTAACAACAGAAAACTGGGAAAATTGGAAGAAGGTGTTTTGAAAGGCGTTCAGTGATTGAAGGAGTGTTTGCTAAGTACAGACACAGTAATGGTTTTCAGCTCCTCCTCGGTCACCTCCTCTGCTCACTTGCACGTTCACTATCTTACTGGGCTGTTGGTGCTGGTGTAAACATTGACCTGGGCAGTAAGCTTCACTGCCGCGACTAAAGGTGGCTGTGCGCTGTTTTTGTCACTGTCTGCAGGTTCAGATGGACCCTCATTAGGGAGTTTCTATGCCACCAGCTGCTCTGGATAAAAACAAAACACCATATTTTGACTATCACCGAAAGGAGGAGAATGTTGTAGCCACGCTCTTTGGCATTCAGTAACGAAATCCATCTTGTCTGGAAGGACATGAGCTGCACTTGATTCACAGGGCACAAGATGACTGTGTCTGCATCAGGGTGGGTGCCGTATTCTCACCGTTGGTTTGTGTACTCAGGGATTGTGACAGCATGAGATTCAGTCAGGATTGCAGACACCTCATCACAGTCTCAGCAGACAGGTGAACTTCATCCACTTCACAAAACTTGTTCTGTAACAAGGTCTCCTCATCCATATTATCATACATTTTTGTATTGTATTGGCATGTAGTTTGTGTGTCTCATGTGGAGGACTGGACTCTCATGCCAGCAAGAGGGACCGCAGCAAGGAAGGACAAGAAGGATGCCTCAACCTAAAAGTGTATCTGAGACCAGCAGCCAGAAGCCAAACATCAGGTGTGGAGGGAGGAAACGTCTGGAGTCCAGTTCACCACAGATCCATTAATCATGCTGACACTTGTTATTTTTTCAGGAGGGAGACAGTTTACCGTTCCCTCCTCGGTACAATCAATACAGGAAGTCGAAAGAGTCTGACCTCAGGACTTCAACTAGACTGACTTTTCTCACAGTGAGGAGGATGGGTTCAGTTCATGGTAGGGTTTGCATCTTAAACCAGGCATAACTTCTTTCTTTGGAGTCCTGGAAACCACTGCTGCTGATTGGTAGCCGCTTGTGTTTCAGATGCTCCGCTGCTTGAGACCAACGGAAAAACTGCCCATGGTGGTTTCGAAACTGGTCAGTGTGATGTTTAAGTCCCTTGTTCTGTGATGTGAAGGCTAACACCCGACGCTTGAACAGCCGTAGCTGTGTTCAGGTGGTGTGTGTGGTTCAGCAGGGTACACGGGGACCTGTTCGTCCAGTCCGATACGAGCCCTCATCAAGTGCGGAGTCGCTGGACGGAACAGGTCAAACCCTCTGACCATCTGCTCCATCATTCTCTCCAAGTCCCACAAAGAGTCAGGAGGGAAGGAGAGGAGGAAGACTTCCACCCTCAGACTCTGGACAGCATGTTGGAGGAGGAAGATGGAGATGATGAGGTGAGAGCTGGCTGTGACTCTCCTCCACTGTCAGTAGTTTTCAACCGTTGACGCATTTTGTCTGAATCCCAGCAACATTTATCTTGTTTCTGCGTGATGTTCAGGGTGTGCAAACCACAGGTGTTGACAGGAACAGCTACATCCTCTACCCAACCCGAACACTACGACTGACAGGGTGACAGGTCTATCGCTTCTATTCATGGGGTCCTGTTTCAAACTACTGTTTAACAGCTGCTGGATCCCGTCACTGTTTGGTTGTCAGAGAGTTCGAGTTGTTGAAGTGTTGCGACCTGCAGCTGGAGGTCAGGGTCAGTCTATCTGTGTTCTGGACCAGAAGGTACAGCAGGAAGTCTGGAGCAGCAGCATGAGGCCGGTAGGTTCCTACGAAACCCATTCAGTCGTTGTTTACTCAAAATGATCAGACCCTCCAAAGAGGAGAAAATCTAAGTCCTGATGTTGTGCATTTACCTTGGTTTTTATTTTATTTATTTTATTTTTTTTATTTTAACTTTAGACCCAAAGGATCCTTTTTTACTGCACAAATGAGCACAGGACATTTCTAGTTTTGTACCATATAGTTTTCTCCATGACGCGTTGTTAAAACCCCATCCTCCCTGTCAGACACGGACTGTGAGTCAGTGCAGCTCTGTGGGCAGTCTGGTCTGGAGGACGACTGAGGACCAGAACTCTCTGAAGAAACCATTTTGACACTCTGGCTTGGAGTCTGAGTGAAGGTATGAATAACTGCTTGTTCCTTCTGATGGTTTAGAAGAGGAATTAATTGTTTGTTTGTCCATGTTATTGGGGGTTGAGGCCAGGTTGTTTACTCGACCTGTTTATCGAACATCATCCTGCTCCACACATGAACTTGATGACCTCTGATCTTTCAGAAAAGTTTGACACTGACCTCAGAACTCTGCAGCCTGTAGAGGAAAAAACTCCTAAACCCTCGACTCAGCATCTACACCGTTTCCTCTCTCGATTTCAGGACCGACTCAGGTGACGTGTGGGACGGATGTGGTGACCTTGACCTTTGCTCAGTAACATGGCCATTACTGTTTGCTTCTGCTCTGTTGTAGGCCCTGGGGCAAGCAGAGTGCCACCGCCTGTCTTCATCCCCACTCGGATTTTGGAGGAGAGAAACATCAGCAACACTTCGGTACATGGACGCAGCTGAACAAAGTTGTTATTTTGTTTTTCTTATCAACTGAATAGTTTCTCTCTTCCAGGTGAACGTGGATCAAGCAACGGAGACATCACTGGAGTCGGCTCTAAAAGAAAAGAGCAGCAGTAGCTGTGTAGGTGAGTGTACCTCTGATTGTTGGAGTAGGAGGAAGGGGAGACTGAGGAGGACAGGTCAGACTGGCTTGTTGGTCTAAAGGTGTTTGATAAACCGTAAATAAGGCAGGTTTAAGTGCGCTTACCTCCAGTTGATGTGTGTGATGCACCGATTAGTTTTTTTCTTCCTAGGTTAATAGATTAAAGGAAAAAAGAAAAAGGTAATATTTGCGTCATAGTTTTGTGCTCTGGATTATTGGATAGCGAGATGGGGGATGACAAACCGTTCTGCTGAGGGATGGAAACTAGCAATAGCGTCCTTCACATGTCTGCTGCAGGGGGGGAGGAGGAGGATGGTGCTTCAGAGGGGGACTCCTCATATCATACATGTTGGTCTTTTAAGTTACGCCTCAGCGTGTGCTCTCTGTGTGACCACAGTGCCGCGCCAGAAGTCAGTGGCATTCTAGAAGAACGTCCTGTGTGATTTCCATCTGCCCATTCGCCGCCCAGGTGCGTCGACGACACACTGTGGTGGTCGTCCAGTGCAGAGGTCAGGAGGTGTGTCGGGCATCCTGGTGTTTTCTTAGTCAAACTGAAGGGTTTCATTTGTGTGGTGGAAATTGAAACAGTGTCACCGATTCATTCCTCATGTGGGTTCACTGGCGTTTAGCAAATTTGTTTGATTTGTTTTTCCGATGACATTTTAAAACATGGGTGATTTTCTGATCTGTTTGGGATGGTGATTCTGTGTTGTACTTTCTGTCACTGAGGAAAAAAGCAGTCGGGCTTTTTTAACAGTTGATGTGAATTGAATTTACAAAAGTGATGTCACTTAGAGGACATGGGGTGAAGATTCAGAAATAGTAATGTGACTGAGCGGCAAAATCAAACCCAACGTCTCGTGTTGCTGTTTTCTGCATGTCATCACTTTCATCTGTCAGTCTTTGATACTTAAACCACATCTGCTTTCAGTTGTTTTGTCTGATTTACCCTGAGCATAAAGCAGCTGCAAATGTTTCAGCGACGAGTTGCAGTAACTTTGTGAATGCGTGTCCCTCTGGATTCCCATGGGGCCTTACGTGATAGTTGCTTTCTTTACTTCCTCAGTGGTTCCACTGACACTTGTAGGCATTTGCTCCAGTTACACATCAGAAAATTTCCCAGTGTCATTGACGCTGGACGTCTGACTGAACTAATCCGTCGAGTGTCTTTTGCCTGGTGGCGTCACTGTCTGACCACTTTCTCTTCCTGACCATCAGACGTCGCCTCCAGGAGTCTGTAGTATCACACAGGCTGTGAGGCGGCCGTTGCCCAGCAGGAGGGCACCGAGGCCGGTCCTTGGGAACGACGACCAGTATAGAGCCAAACTGATCCATTGATGCTAACATCTTCAGTCGGAGGAGAAAGAGGATGTGTGTTCTTCAGAACCTCAGCCTCCTGCCCCGCTGCTGTCTGCCAGCCTGGACCTCATCAGAACCAACTTGAAGCCCACGGGACAAGACCTGCAGGTATCACAACATCACAGGCAAATGGTCTGTTTCCTGCATCGATCTGTATCAGGTCAGGTTGTTTTTCTGTCTTGGTATCAATGTGATGTCTGTTCTGTGCGTCCTCCTCCTTCGGTTCCGTCAGTGATGCTCCATCACGTCAGCTTCACTTACCTGCACGTTAGCAGTTGTCGTGTGACGGACACCTCCCCACAGAGCAGCACACAGGACGGCGGTCAGCAGGAGGGCAGCGGAGATGAGGACTCTCGCCCTGAGCTTCGTCCCCACTGTTCCCCTTCCACCACGGCAACAGCCTGTGACCTCATCACCTGCCCGCTGCCGTAGAGGAGGAAAGGGCAGGAGTTCCGAAACCAGGGTTCAGGCTGATCCAGGTGACACAACACGACAGAGCCGGATCATTCTTTATGAAGATACGTCCTAACTGTTACTATTTATTGTCTGTGCCAGTTTTGGCTCGTTGTTTCATCTGATTTAGTATTGACCTGCTGGGCTGAGTTTGGCTTGAAACATGTGCGTTTGTAAAGATTAAAGCATGTGTGTTTGGTAGCAGTTTGGACTGTAGGAGAAGCAAATGAGCCGCCCGCCTGTAATGCAGGTTCAGTTGATGTTCAGGAGTCGGGTGAGTCTGCAGCAGTGCGAGTGTGTCACGTAGACCTGAGGCAGACCGTGAGACGAGCCGTTCACTCTACCAGAGGTTCGCTGCCGTTACAGACTTTAAAGTCCAGTCTAAAACATCAGTGTCACAGCGTTTCTGTGTAAAACACCACGCTTGCTTTCTTTCAGCTCGGCAGATCCACCCAGGTCACAGAGCAGCGTCAGATGTTGTCTGTGCTGCAGGAGGCGTTCGTGACGTAGCGTGAGCTGAAAGTCCGTTGTTGCAGGAACACGGCCCAACAACGGGCAGCGCCTCCACCGTCGACGCGGGGATGATGAGCGATGAGGTCTCTGCTCAGAGCGCTGGTCCCGACAATCCAGAACAACAAACTGGACCGACTGAACCAGAAACCAGTGCGATTCAGGTCAATGACTAAAAAACACCAGTATTATTTAAAAGACCTTAGTCTGTGTGTTGTTTTTTTTTTTACTGCATTTGTCATAAACTGTAGATTCTGTAATAAAGTTTTTGTGCTTTCACAGATTTAGTTATTGGGTTTCATTATTTATTTTTATCGATTGGGTTCCGAGTCAGACTTCATGAGAAACAGTACTGTACACAACCAAACGTGAAGAAATAGGTCTCGGGAGCGCGCCCTGCAGATGGCGTGCGCGCCTGCTCTCTAGTGGAACCAGGAAGCGCTGAGGGGCGGGAAGTGAGAAAGACGAAGCAGCAGAAGTTCAACAAACAGAGCGAAGAGAAGCGAAGTCCGGATCTTGAGCCGGACCACGGCTCCAACGTGGCCCGGTTCCGAGGCTCCTCAGTATATGGAAGCTGCGTCGAGCTGCCGGGCCGCGGTCCATGGCCGCTCTGTGACGGCCGCCGCGCGGCGCGTGGTCCGGACGGATTCACCCGGAGCTCCCGCGAGCGCAAGCGGCCGCAGGTCTCGGAGTCCTGGAAGAGACACGTCGTGCCGTCAGCCGAAGAACCGAGACCGGAACCAGCACAGGTTCCAGGACCTGGACCGCTTCGTAAGAGTCTGTGCCTTAAGTCTGGTTCTGGTGACGGCTGGCAAAAAGTTGAGCCTCCGAACAAAATCCATTTATAATTTGGTATGATTTTTTTGTTTATTTTGAATTTCCCCGTTCTATCATAGACAGGACCACAGTAAAGGTTGTTATTAGTAGATCCTCTCAGGTTTAAAGAGAAAAGAGTCATGCGTAGGGTTATCATTTAAATTTGACTAAAACAGAGCAGAACTGAATTCCTTTACCATTTATAATACGGGGATGTGTAGTGGAAATCTGGAAATGAGATCAAACTATCGACGTCATGGAGTTAGTGGTTGCTATGTGCTTCGTCGCTGTTTTGGGGGTAGCGCTGGCTGGACGCGACTCATTGGTTGTCAGGGAGCGGAGGGAGAAACCTTAGCGATCTATTGGTGGGTTTTTGAGACAGTGGGCGGAGCTCAGTTTGAACCGGAGTCCCGCCGCGCACATAAGTGTCAGGTTTCTTCAGCCACAGTTAGCATGACGCTAAGCTAGGCTTTGGAGCAGGGGTGTCATGGCAGACGGAGCGGACTGCGCTGCGAAGAGGCGGCAGCCAGCGGGGAGGAAGAGCCGCCCGAACCAGCGGCGAAAGACGAGCTGCCGGGTAACGTCCAGCTCCTCGCTGCTATCTGAGCTAGCTATTAGCATCACAGTCCCGTTAGTTTCAGAATACACCGGAATTGAGCCGTTGACACAATTAACTACACTGAACTTAATAAAACTTGCTGATTTAAAGGTCGGGCGTTTTAATTTCTTAATAAAAGAGTCAATGTTTAGGTTTTAATATGAGCTGCAGGCCACCTGTGGCTCGGTAGAGGCGGCCTGTCGGTGCGTTCGGGACCGGTAAAAGGCTGATCTGGGTCAGAAAGCCACAAGTTTGTACAGCGATTTATAGAAATAACAAACGCCTGAAGGAAGAACGTCCCGAGGCTTTAATGGGACAGAGAGCTAAGTTCTGCAGACTGATGTCAGATGAAACCTAATCCACTGTGTTGTATCCATTCACTCATTCTGGCTAACAGATGTTTGTCCAGTGGAACACGAGTTGTTAGTTTGACTATAATGTAACCAAATGTCGTCACATTCATCACACTGATTATGTTTCATGGTTGTCAGTACATGACGCAAATGTATTATTGTTTCCCACAGCCTCAAACTATTCACAAACGAGAACAAGAAAACGAGATTCACAAACAAAGTTCAATAAAAGCATCAGTATTTCTGCACTTTCCTTTGTGTGTTTGCTGCAGGTGAGCCTGGAGAAGGTCCTGGGTATCAGCACAGTCAGCAGCAGTGGTTTGACCTCAGATCCAAATTGTGGCCTTGTTGCCTATCCTGCAGGGTAAGTCCCATCTGTGTTGAGCTCCAGTCCCCGAAGGCCACTGTCCTGATCAGATGTGATCAGATGTGTCAGTTTTCTGCTGAGGGACTAATCAGTATTAGATGGGACAGGGAGAGTTGGGGAAAAGCAGCAGGACAGCGGCCCTTGAGGACAGCGCTTGGACACCGCTGGTTTAAGCACTGCCTGCTGTAATAGTAGTTAGTTAGGTATTTGATGGAATCTGTTTGTTACAGGTGTGTTGTTGTGCTGCTTCACCCAAAGAAGAACAAACAGAGTCATATCATCAACACATCCAGGTAGAGAGTTGGTCTGTTCATTGGCTGTTGACGTCCGATGATGATGATGATGATGATGATGATGATGACGACGAGGGTGTGTCCGTGTTTCAGAAATCCTTTCAGTGCTCTGGCTTTCTCTCATGATGGAAAATACCTGGTCACTGGTGAGGTAAGAGCAGAGTTGTTGTCTGTCTGGACACCTGAGGACAAACCTCAGGTGTTCGTTGTGGCCCTCATTAATGAATTCAGGCATTAGGCTGTCTGCCTACCAACGCTGACCCGAACTAACTGCACCAATGGTCCCGAAGTCACTGTATCACCTTTCATTGGAGCCAATATGTTGTTTCGGGCCATATGTGTCATCTGTTTTAATTTATTCTGTTGGAATCATGTTTTTCATTAACGATTCTCATGCTGTAAATGACGATCACAGACCCCCCCATTGAATCAAGGGCACAGACGGCACATTATCAGCTTACTGTAGTGAATGCGTTGTGTCACTTGTGTTCAGAGCGGCCGCATGCCCTGTGTGCGGGTGTGGGAGGTGAGCGGCGTCCAGGTTGCTGAGGTTCAGTCTCATAAATACGGCGTTTCCTGTGTGGCCTTCTCTACAAACAGCTGCTACATTGTCTCTGTGGGATACCAGCACGACATGACTGTGAGCGTCTGGGACTGGAGGGTGAGCAAGCACAGGAATGCACACCCTCCACCAGGCGCTGACAATGAAAACCGCTATGACATTTATATCCATTTGGATGAAACTGCAACAGTACTCCACATGTACTATTACTGTGTTTATCTATCTACCTTAGCAGGTGGTAGCAAACAGTCCTGTCCTATTACTGCAGTATGAACAGCATCTTCCTACATATTTTGCATGTTTCAAACTTTTAATGTGAAGACTGTTAGCTGAGCTAATGAAACATGTCTGGACCTTGGCTAAAGTTTGAATTAATGCTAAACACAGGACAGTTTTTTTTCCTTTTTTAAATAGGCCAATAAATGATGTTTTCTCACGTGTATCAGGCGTTAGCTTGTATGGTTTTAGATGAGACACTATCTGTTATGAAACCTTGAAACAGAAACACAAAGATAATAATGTGGTATTTCTCAAATGTGGTGCTCTAATGATTATTAAAATAATACTTTGTCTCTCTGAGCAGAAAGGTGCCATCATCCGCCTCCAACAAAGTTTCCAGCCGAGTGTATGCTTTGTCCTTCTCTCAGGACAGTAGCTACTCGTCACTGCAGGAAACCGTCACGTCAAGTTCTGGTACCCTGGACGCGTCCCAAAGAGCGGCGGGTACTGCAGCATGGACCAGTCACAGCTCGGTGACCGTTCGTTCATTCCTGCCAGCAGTTGAGGCTGACTGTGTGAACCTTCTTTGTGTCCAGGTGAACAGCACGGTGCCCCTGATCGGTCGGATCTGGGTTGCTAGGGGACCATAAAACAGTGTGTCTGTGGGGTGTCATGTGGCCGTGGCTCTGCGTCGTCCAGCACCTACTGCAATCACCAGCTCTGGCCTGCTGTGCCTGGTTAACTGCAGGCGACAGCTGGAGACCTATGTCAACCTGAAGGTCAGTGAGGAGCGCAGCTGGACCACGCCTGTATTCTATGTATTGAAGCTACAGCTTATCTATTGATTACTACATATTAAAGCACAGTTGACATAAACAAACGCTTTGGGTTGATCAGAAAACTGTATGTTTACTGTTGCTGCAGACGTCGTCTGTGAGCTGCCTGTCCGTCAGTGAGGACTTCATTTTCTGTGGATGTGCTGATGGTGTGGTCAGACTGTTTAATCCTGCCAATCTGCAGTACATCACCAATCTACATCGGCCGCACAGCCTGGGAGTCGACCTTGCACAGAGTTTACAGCCCGGGTACCATCACTGCGGACACTGGATTGTCACCAGTAAAACCCAGATACACAAAATCCTCTTATTACTCTCTTTCCTCCCCGAAAGCCTGCTACCTGTCAGTCCAGGTGCTCAGTACCCAGACACGCTGGCTCTGACCTTTGACCCTGCATCCCAGACACCTTACCTGCGTGTACAAGACCACAGTGTGTACGTGTGGGACGTAAAGATGTGAAGAATGTGAGGAAGCTGTACTCCGCTCTCTACCACAGCAGCGTGTGTGGAGCGTTGAGGTCAGTGTACAAATGCTGTAGGATGATCTCTCACTTGACTGATGTCTAAATACCTTTCAGAAATACCTAATACTAGAATCTCCAGTGTAAACTCTATTACATAGATTTACCTACAGAAATTACCACATTTAAAGTACTTAAATGTTCACAGAAGTCTTTTTTAAATAAAAGCAGAACAGCTGTAGGACCTTGTGCAACGCTGTGACCTTTGACCTGGTCTTCCAGGTGTATCCAGAGCTAGCAGATGTGTCTCTAGCCTGTCTTCCTCTGTCCTCATTTCTTACCTGCTCATCTGATAACACCATCAGGCTGTGGCACACGGACTCATCCACCTGGACCTAGGAACCTCTACAGTAACGTAAGAACAACAGCTGCTTTCCAAGTATGTACGTTTACCTCTGTTACATCCGTCCCTGTGTAATCGCTCAGGACCTATTGAGGATTTGTATGTGGGGGAGAACACGCAGCACCTGCAGGCAGAGGGGGAAGCATCAGGGGCTGATGGGAAGGCTGGGATCAGAGTGCTGAGTATTAGCCCTGATGGACAGCACCTGGCAGCTGCAGACCGCTGTGGAAACCTTCGGTAATATACATGTGGTAACGTGGCAACATGCTCAGACAGATCTGAGTCCTGCTGACATGTTCCTCTGTGTTTAGGAATTTTTGGTCTGGAGTTTCTGGATGAGTTGGTGAAGATTGAGGCTCATGACTCTGAAGTTCTGTGTCTGGAGTACTCGCCTCAGTCCACAGGTATAAACCTGGACGGTCGGTGTAGTGGCCACCGTACAGAACCATCTGGTGCTGTCTGTTTCAAGTAATGAGACTCCTGATGTTTAAGGTGTGAAGTTGCTGGCCTCAGCCAGCAGGGATCGACTGATCCACATCTTCAACCTGGAGAAGAACTACGACCTGGAGGGGACTCTGAATGACCACTCTGCCTCCATCACTGCTGTCAAATTCACAGGTAACTGGTCACATTCAGCTTTATTAAATCGCTTGTGTGACTTCTTCATCCTCTTAAAAAAAAGAGTTCAGGTATGCAGACTGTCTGTTTCATGCTGCATTTGTATAATCACGCTCGTTCAGTTTGGTGTCACTGTTGCTTGTTCTGGATAAGCACTACTGTTACCTGTTTTCCAGGGGTGAGTCCTGAGGTCCGAATGGTGAGCTGCGGCGCTGACAAGAGCATCTACTTTCAGACAGTTGAACAGGTCAGGTGTGAGCACAGCCCTTATCTGCAGAGCCTCGTGTGTAAAATGCTTTTCTCTGCCTGTGACCTGCTAATTCTTTGTGCTCCAGACTGTGAAGGGTTGTCCTTCTCCAGAAGTCATCACGTGGTGGAGAAGACCACCTTGTATGACATGGACCTGGACTCGTCAGGGACACACGTTGCATCGCCTGTTCAGGATAGAAATATCAGGTAACCAATGAGGTTGTCACACAGTGGTTTCATCAAAGCTTCTTAAAATCCTGTGAATCTATATGAGTAGTCCTGTGTTTCAGGGTCTACAAACAGAAACTGGGAAAATTAAGAAGTGTTTGAACAGGCTCGTCCAGTGATGAAGGAGCTTTGCTAAAGGTACAGACACAGTAATGGTTTCCCAGGCTCCTCCTCGTCACCTCCTCTGCTCACTTGCACCGTTCACTATCTTCACGTTGGGCTGTTGGTGCTGGTGTAGACATTGACCTGGGCAGTAAGCTTCACTGCTGACTAAAGGTGTGCGCTTGTTTTTGTCACTGTCTGCAGGTTCAGATGGACCCTTCAGGGAGTTTCTATGCCACCAGCTGCTCTGATAAAACATCACCCATCTTTGACTATCACACAGGAGAATGTGTAGCCACGCTCTTTGGACATTCAGGTAACTAAATCCATCTTGTCTGAAGGACATGAGCTGCACTTATTTCACAGGGCACAAGATGAGCTGTGTCTGCATCAGGGTGGGGCCGTATTCTCACCTTTGTGTTTGTGTACTCAGAGATTGTGACCAGCATGAGATTCAGTCAGGATTGCAGACACCTCATCACAGTCTCAGCAGACAGGTGAACTTCATCCACTTCAACCAAACTTGTTCTGTAACAAGGTCTCCTCATCCATATTATCATACTTTGTATTTGTATTGTGCATGTAGTTGTGTGTTCATGTGGAGGCTGGACCTCTCAGATGACCAGCACCATGAGGAAGAAGCGCGAGGCCTCAACCTAAAAGTTGTATCTGAGACCAGCAGCCAGAAGCCAAACATCAGGTGTGAGGGAGGAAACGTCCTGGAGTCCAGTTCACACAGATCCATTTAATCATGCTGACATTGTTATTTTTCAGGAGGGAGACATTTACCGTTCCCTCCTCTCGGCTACATCAATACAGGAAGTCGAAGAGTCTGACCTCAGGACTCCAACTAGACTGGACTTTTCTCACAGTGAGGAGGATGGTTCAGTTCATGGTAGGGTTTGCATCTTAAAATCAGGCAATAACTTCTTTCTTTGGGAGTCCTCCTGGAACCACTGCTGCTGATGTAGCCGCTTGTGTTTCAGATGCTCCGCTGCTTGAGACCAACGGAAAACTGCCCATGTGGTTTCGAAAACTGGTCAGTGTGATGTTTAAGTCCCTTTGTCTGTGATGTGAAGGCTACACTCAGACGCTTGAACAGCCTGTAGCTGTGTTCAGGTGTGTGTTGTGTGTTCAGCAGGGTCACGGGGAACGACCGTCGTTCGTCCAGTCCGAATCGAGCCCTCATCAAGTGCGGAGTCCGTCTGGACGGAACAGTTTCAACCCTCTGACCATCTGCTCCATCTTCTCTCCAGTCCCACAAAGAGTCAGGAGGAAGAGGAGGAGGAAGACTTCCACCCTCAGACTCTGGACAGCATGTTGGAGGAGGAAGATGGAGATGATGAGGTGAGAGCTGCTGTGACTCTCCTCCACTTTGTCAGTAGTTCAACCTGTTGACAGCATTTTGTCTGAATCCCAGCAACATTTTAATCTTGTTTCTCTGCGTGATTGTTCAGGTGTTGCAAAACCACAGGTGTGGACAGGAACAGCTACATCCTCTACCCCCAACCCGAACACTACGACTGACAGGTGACAGGTCTATCGCTTCTATTCATGGCTCCTGTTTTCAACATACTGTTTTAACAGCTGCTGGATCCCGTCACTGTTTGTGTTGTCAGAGAGTTCGATGTTGAAGGTTGTTGGCGACCTGCAGCTGGAGGTCAGAGGTCAGTCTCAGCTGTGTCTGGACTCAGAAGGCTCAGCAGGAAGTCTGGAGCAGCAGCATGAGGCCGGTAGGTTCCTACGAAACCCATTCAGTCGTGTTTACTCAAATGATCAGACCCTCCAAAGAGGAGAAATCTAAGTCCTGATGTTGTGCATTTACCTTGGTTTTTATTTTATTTTATTTTATTTTATTTTATTTTAACTTTAGACCCAAAGGATCCTTTTTTTACTGCACAAATGAGCACAGGACATTTCTAGTTGTACCTATAGTTTTCTCCATGCACGCGTTGTTAAACCCCATCCTCCCTGTCAGACACAGACTCGCTGAGTCAGTGCAGCTCTGTGGGCAGTCTGGGTCTGGAGGACGACGAGGGACCAGAACTCTCTGAAGAACCATTTGACACTCTGGCTTTGAGTCTGAGTGAAGGTATGAAATAACTGCTTGTTCCTTCTGATGGTTTAGAAGAGGAATTAATTGTTTGTTTGTCCATGCTTATTGGGGGTTGAGGCCAGGTTGTTTACTCCTGACCTGTTATCGAACATCATCCTGCTCCACACATGAACTTTATGACCTCTGATCTTTCAGAAAAGTTTGACACTGACCTCAGAACTCTGCAGCCTGTAGAGGAAAAAAACTTCCTAAACCCTCGACTCAGCATCTCCACCCGTTCTCTCTCGATTCAGGACCGACTCAGGTAGACGTGTGGGACGGATGTGGTGACCTTTGACCTTTTGCTCAGTAACATGGCCATTACTGTTTGCTTCTGCTCTGTTGTAGGCCCTGGGCAAGCAGAGTGCCACCGCCTGTCTTCATCCCCACTCGGATTTTGGAGGAGAGAAACATCAGCAACACTTCGGTACATGGACGCAGCTGAAACAAAGTTGTTATTTTGTTTTCTTATCAACTGAATAGTTTTCTCTCTTCCAGGTGAACGTGGATTCAAGCAACGGAGCCACATCACTGGAGTCGGCTCTAAAAGAAAGAGCAAGCAGTAGCTGTGTAGGTGAGTGACCTCTGATTGTTGGAGTAGGAGTGAAGGGAGACTGAGGAGGACAGGTCAGACTGGCTTGTTGGTCTAAGGTGTTTGATAAACCGTAATAAAGTTCAGGTTTAAGTGCTGCTTCACCTCCAGTTGATGTTGTGATGCACAGATTAGTTTTTTTCTTCCCTAGGTTAATAGATTTAAAGGAAAAAAGAACCAGGTAATATTTGCGTCATAGTTTTGTGCTCTGGATTAGACTGAGATGGTGGATGACAACCGTTCTGCTGAGGGATGGAAACTAGCAATAGCGTCCTTCATCATGTCTGCTCTGCAGGTGGAGGAGGAGGATGGTGCTTCCCAGAGGGACTCCTCATATCATACATGTTGGTCTTTTAAGTTACTGCCTCAGCGTTTGCTTCTGTGTGACCACAGTGCCGCGCCAGAAGTCAGTGCATTCTAGAAGAACGTCCTGTGTGATTTCCCATCTGCCCATTCGCCGCCCAGTGCGTCGACGACACACTGTGGTGGTCGTCCAGTGCAGAGGTCAGGAGGTGTGTCGGGCATCCTGGTGTTTTCTCTAGTCAAACTGAAGGGTTCATTTGTGTGGTGGAAATTGAAACAGTCACCGATTCACTTCCTCACTGTGGGTTCACTGGCGTTTAGCAAATTTGTTTTGATTTGTTTTTCCCTGATACATTTTAAAACATGGGTGATTTTCTGATCTGTTTGTGGATGTTGATTCTGTGTCTTACTTTTCTGTCACTTGAGGAAAAAGCAGTCGGCTTTTATACAGTTGATGAATTGAATTTACAAAAGTGATGTCACTTAGAGGACATGGGTGAAGATTCAGAAATAGTAATGTGACTGAGCAGCAAAATCAAACCCAACGTCTCGTGTTGCTGTTTTCTCATGTCATCACTTTCATCTGTCAGTCTTTGATACTTTAAACCACATCTGCTTTCAGTTGTTCTGTCTGATTTACCCTGAGCATAAAGCAGCTGCAAATGTTTCACAAGCGATGCAGTAACTTTGTGAATGCGTGTCCCTCTGGATTCTCCACTGGGGCCTTTACGTGATAGTTGCTTTCTTTACTTCCTCAGTGTTCCACTGACACTTTGAGGCATTTGCTCCAGTTACACATCAGAAAATTTCCCAGTGTCATTGATCGCTGGACGTCTGACTGGAACTAATCCCGTCGAGTGTCTTTTGCCTGTTGGCGTCACTGTCTGACCACTTTCTTCTTCCTGAACCATCAGACGTCGCCTCCAGGAGTCTGGTAGCTCACACAGGCTGTGAGGCGGCCGTGGCCCAGCAGGAGGCACCGAGGCTCGGATCCTTGGGAACGACGACCAGCTCTAGAGCCAAACTGATCCATGATGCTAACATCTTTCAGTCAGGAGGAGAAAGAGAATGTGTGTTCTTCAGAACCTCAGCCTCCTGCCCCGCTGCTGTCTGCCAGCCTGGACCTCATCAGAACCAACTCTGAAGCCCATCGGGAACAAGACCTGCAGGTATCACAACATCACAGGCAAATGGTCTGTTTTCCCTGCATCGCATCTGTATCAGGTCAGGTTGTTTTTCTGTCTGGTATCAATGTGCTGTCTGTTCTGTGCGTCCTCCTCCTTCGGTTCCGTCAGTGATGCTCCATCACGTCAGCTTCACTTACCTGCAGTTAGCCGTGTGACGGACACCTCCCCCACAGCAGCATCACAGGACGGCGTCAGCAGGAGGAGCAGCGGAGATGAGACTCTCGCCCTGAGCTTCGTCCCCACTGTCTCCCCTTCCACCACGGCCACAGCCTGTGACCTCATCACCTGCCCCGCTGCCGTAGAGGAGGAAAGGGCAGGAGGTTCCGAAACCAGGGTTCAGGCTGATCCAGGTGACACACACAGACAGAGCCGGATCATTCTTTATGAAGATACGTCCTAACTGTTACTATTATTGTCTGTGCCAATGTTTTGGCTCTGTTCTGTTTCATCTGATTCTAGTATTGACCTGCTGGGCTGAGTTTGGCTTCGAACATGTGCTTTGCTAAAGATTAACGCATCGTGTGTCTGGTAGCATGTTTGGACTGTAGAAGCAAATGAGCCGCCGCCTGTCATTGCAGGTTCAGTTGATGTTCAGGAGTCGGTGAGTCTGCAGCAGTGCGAGTGTGTCACCGTAGACCTGAGGCAGACCGTGAGACGAGCCGTTCATCTCTACCAGCAGGTTCGCTGCCGTTACAGACTTTAAAGTCCAGTCTAAAACATCAGTGTCACAGCGTTTCTGTGTAAAACACCACGCTCTGCTTTCTTCAGCTCGGCAGATCCACCCAGGTCACAGAGCAGCGTCAGATGTTGTCTGTGCTGCAGGAGGCGTTCGATGACGTTAGTGCTGAGCTGAAGTCCGTGTTGCAGGAACACGGCCCCAACAACGGCAGCGCCTCCACCGGTCGACGCGGGGATGATGAGCGATGAGGTCTCTGCTCAGAGCCGCTGGTTCCGACAATCCAGAACAAACTGGACCGACTGAACCAGAACCAGTGCTGATTCAGGTCAATGACTAAAAAACACCAGTATTATTTTAAAGCACCTTATGTCTGTGTTGTTTTTTTTTACTGCATTTGTACATAAACTGTAGATTCTGTAATAAAGTTTTTGTGCTTTCACAGATTTATTTATTGGGTTCATTAATTTATTTTTATTCGATTGGGTTCGAGTCAGACTTCATGTAGAAAACAGTACTGTACACAACAAACGGATGAATAGAGTCTCGGGAGCGCGCCCTGCAGAATGCGCGTGCGCGCCTGCTCTCTAGTGGAACCAGGAAGCGCTGTGAGCGGGCGGAGACGTGAGAAGCAGCAGAAGTTCAACAACAGACGCGAAGAGAAGCGAAGTCCGGAGCTTGAGCCGGACACGGCTCCACGTGGCCCGGTTCCGAGCGCTCCTCAGTATCTGGGCTGCGTCGAGCTGCCGGGCCGCGGTCATGGCCGCTGTGACGGCCGCCGCCGGCGGCGTGGTCCGGACGGATTCACCCGGAGCTCCCGAGCGCAGCGGCCGCAGGTCCTCGGAGTCCTGGAAGAGACACGTCGTCCGTCAGCTGAAGAACCGAGACCGGAACCAGCACATGTTCCAGGACCTGATCTGCTTCTGTAAGAGTCTGTGCCTTAAGTCTGGTTCTGGTGACGGCTGCAAAAAGTTTGAGCCTCCGAACCAAACTCCATTTCAAAATTGGTTTATTGGTTAGTTGTCTGTTGAGTCCGAGTTTGGTTCGGAAACGTCCTTCCTGATTTTCTGTATATAACCAACGGTGTTTACTGGCAGAAACAGATTCTACAGGGTCGTTAAATGGGCCGGTTCTGTAAGTGGTATCATGATAACTGAGCCGGTCAAACCACTGACCTCCCTGTCTGGTCTGTTCCCCTCTGGAACAGACCAGATCAGTGGGAACCGGGTTCCTCTGGATCCCTTTTTTACAGTGAACCGGTTCCAGCCATGCGGTAGAACCCTAAACCACATCTAGTGCTACTTCCTGATGCAATGCACCATCCTGAAGCTCCAGCCTTTAGGATGCTACTCAACGGGTTTGGGTTAGTTCAGCACCTGGACCAGAACCCTCTGCTGATCGTGCTTTTCTCTTTTTCAGACACTCGGCTGCTGGAAAAAAACAGTCTGGCCAAAGGAATAATAAGCAGCTGCACCAGGTAACGCACCTGCAACTCCCTCTCAGTGTGACTGTTTTCTGGAGGTATGAGGGTGTGTTTGTTTTGTTTCTCCAGACGTCCCTCTGACAGCAGCAGCTCCGTCTCTTCTCTGCTCCAGCAGAACGACCAGTTGAAGAAAACCACAGGAGAGGTCAGACAGCAGCAGTCATTATTATTTATTTATTTATTTATTTATTTTTTTATGATGATGATTACTCAGACTAAAAACATCAGACCAGTAAAAATCGAAGCTTCTCGACAGGCAGCACATTAAGATCTGTAATGACATAATCTGGTCATTACCCAGATTAGTAGCTGATGAATTTAAAGTGTGATTAATTAGGCTAAATGGTCCCTGAACGCCTCAAGTCCCATCAAACAGTGAAGCAGACGGCACCGCCCCTCTGATGGAACTGTTCTAGACGCTTCCGTGTTTACAGTAAACATGTGTGGGTCCAAACATCCTGACGCCACCACGCGCTCAGACCTTCATGTTTATCAGATAACGTCCCTGGAGACGCATCCGCAGGTCGATGGTTGAAACACAGTGACGCGTTCGTGTCAAAAAGCGGGCGCGACGCGGGCGCTCGCTGACAGTGGAGCCTTTGTTTCCCTGTGGCCTCCAGCTGGCGTATCGGGTGGTGGAGCTGCAGCAGCAGATCAGAGTCAAAGAATGCGTCCTGCAGCAGCAGCGCGTCCGGTGAGTCTCCTCCACCTGACGGCCGCAGCGTCACGTCATTCTTCAGCAGCAGTGAAAATGATGTTCACAGCAGCTCCGTTATGGCAATAAACTAAATCTAGTCATTGCCAAAAAGCTTTGAAGGAATAAAATCCACTGATTCTGTCAGGTTGGAGGAGGAGGAGCGTCTGCTGGAACGGGCCTCGGACGCCCGTCAGGAGCTGAACATGCGGGTGGAGCAGGTGAAGCAGGAGAACAGGGCCGTGAAGGCGAAGTACGACTCCCTTCTGGAGCGACAGAGAGCAGCAGAGATGAGTCTGAGGCAGGCGGAGGACAGAGGGGGACACCTGCTGGAGGACATGATCTACAGCAAGCAGCAGGCGGCCGACCGCATGAACAGCCGCAACGAACACAGGTCCAGGTACCTGAACACACCACTGCACGGTGTAACACCTGAACACGCCGCTACACGGTGTAACACCTGAACACACCACTGCACGGTGTAACACCTGAACACACCACTGCACGGTGTTACACCTGAACACACCCACTACACATAACACTCTGAACACGCCGCTACACGGTGTAACACCTGAACACGCCACTACACTCACTGCACGGTGTTACACCTGAAACACACCACTACACAACCACCTGAACACACCGCTACACAACACCTGAACACGCGCTACACGGTGTAACACCTGAACACGCCACTGCAACGGTGTAACACCTGAACACGCCAATACAATCACTGCACGGTGTGACACCTGAACACACCACTACACAACACCTGAACAACCCGCTACAACAACACCTGAACACGCCGCTACACGGTGTAACACCTGAACACGCAACTGCACGGTGTAACACCGTGAACACACCACTGCACGGTGTTACACCTGAACACACCACTTGCACGGGTGTTACACCTTGAACAACCACTACCATAACAACCTGAACCACATCACTGCATGGTGTAACACCGACACTCCACTGCATCGGTGTAACCCTGAACACGCCACTGCACGGTTTGTAACAACCTGAACACGCCACTGCACGGTGTAACACCTGAACACGACCACTACACATCACTGGCACGGTGTTACACCTGAACACACCACTACACATCACTGCACGGTGTTACACTGAACACACACTACACATCACTGCACGGTGTTAACACCCTGAACACACCACTACACATCACTGCACGGTGTTACACCCTGAACACACCACTACACATAACACCTGAACACGCCACTGGACGGTATAACACCTGAACACGCCACTACACGGTATAACACCTGAACACACCACTACACATCACTACACGGTATAACACCTGAACACACCACTACACATCAC